>NC_091334.1:30917799-31092799 GCF_038502225.1 Cherax quadricarinatus
ACTGTTGTCTTGGTTTCAGATTACTGCTAACCAGAACTCCTAAATCTTTTTCGCAATCCGTAATATTAAGATCTACATTATTTAGTTTATATGTGGCATGGTTATTGTCCTGTCCAACATTTAGAACTTTGCATTTGTCTATATTAAACTGCATCTGCCACTTCTCCGACCACTGCATCAGTCTATTCAAATCTTCCTGGAGTGCTCGATTGTCCTCGTCAGAATGAATTCGACGGCCTATTTTGGTGTCATCGGCAAACTTGCCGATGTCGCTCTTTATGCCCTCATCTATGTCGTTTATGTAGATTGTGAACAGCAGGGGGCCCAACACTGACCCCTGTGGAACACCGCTCGTGACACTTCCCCACTCTGATTTCTCCCCATTTATGCAGACTCTCTGCTGCCTATTTGTCAACCATGCCTCTATCCAGGAAAAAATTTCTCCTCCTATTCCATGTGCTTTAATTTTCCTCAATAGTCTCTGATGTGGGACCCTGTCAAAAGCCTTACTGAAGTCCATATACACAATATCATATTCATTACCATGATCTACCTCCTCAAATACCTTAGTGAAAAAAGTTAATAAATTCGTAAGGCAGGAACGCCCCTTTGTAAAACCATGCTGAGATTCGTTGATTAATTTATGCTTTTCAAGGTGGCTACGAACTGCCTCGGCCATTATTGATTCCATAAATTTTCCCAGATTCCATAAATTTTCCCATGAATAATGAGAACATGAATAATGATAACATGAATAATGAGAACATGAATAATGAGAACATGAATAATGATAACATGAATAATGATAACATGAATAATGATAACATGAATAATGAGAACATGAATAATGAGAACATGAATAATGAGAACATGAATAATGAGAACATGAATAATGAGAACATGAATAATGAGAACATGAATAATGAGAACATGAATAATGATAACATGAATAATGAGAACATGAATAATGAGAACATGAATAATGAGAACATGAATAATGAGAACATGAATAATGAGAACATGAATAATGAGAACATGAATAATGAGAACATGAATAATGATAACATGAATAATGATAGCATGAATAATGATAACATGAATAATGAGAACATGAATAATGATAACATGAATAATGATAACATGAATAATGATAACATGAATAATGAGAACATGAATAATTATAACATGAATAATGAGAACATGAATAATGAGAACATGAATAATGAGAACATGAATAATGATAACATGAATAATGATAACATGAATAATGAGAACATGAATAATGAGAACATGAATAATGAGAACATGAATAATGAGAACATGAATAATGAGAACATGAATAATGAGAACATGAATAAAAAGAACATGAATAATGAGAACATGAATAATAAGAACATGAATAATGAGAACATGAATAATGAGAACATGAATAATGAGAATATGAATAATGAGAACATGAATAATGAGAACATGAATAATGAGAACATGAATAATGAGAACATGAATAATGAGAACATGAATAATGAGAACATGAATAATGATAACATGAATAATGAGAACATGAATAATGAGAACATGAATAATGATAACATGAATAATGAGAACATGAATAATGATAACATGAATAATGATAACATGAATAATGAGAGCATGAATAATGAGAACATGAATAATGAGAACATGAATAATGAGAACATGAATAATGAGAACATGAATAATGATAACATGAATAATGATAACATGAATAATGAGAACATGAATAATGAGAACATGAATAATGAGAACATGAATAATGATAACATGAATAATGAGAACATGAATAATGAGAACATGAATAATGAGAACATGAATAATGAGAACATGAATAATGAGAACATGAATAATGATAACATGAATAATGAGAACATGAATAATGAGAACATGAATAATGATAACATGAATAATGAGAACATGAATAATGATAACATGAATAATGAGAACATGAATAATGATAACATGAATAATGATAACATGAATAATGAGAACATGAATAATGAGAACATGAATAATGAGAACATGAATAATGAGAACATGAATAATGAGAACATGAATAATGAGAACATGAATAATGAGAACATGAATAATGATAACATGAATAATGAGAACATGAATAATGAGAACATGAATAATGAGAACATGAATAATGAGAACATGAATAATGAGAACATGAATAATGAGAACATGAATAATGAGAACATGAATAATGAGAACATGAATAATGAGAACATGAATAATGAGAACAAGAATAATGAGAACATGAATAATGAGAACATGAATAATGAGAACATGAATAATGAGAACATGAATAATGAGAACATGAATAATGAGAACATGAATAATGATAACATGAATAATGAGAACATGAATAATGAGAACATGAATAATGAGAACATGAATAATGAGAACATGAATAATGATAACATGAATAATTAGAACATGAATAATGATAACATGAATAATGAGAACATGAATAATGAGAACATGAATAATGAGAACATGAATAATGATAACATGAATAATGAGAACATGAATAATGAGAACATGAATAATGATAACATGAATAATGATAACATGAATAATGATAACATGAATAATGAGAACATGAATAATGATAACATGAATAATGAGAACATGAATAATGAGAACATGAATAATGAGAACATGAATAATGAGAACATGAATAATGATAACATGAATAATGATAACATGAATAATGAGAACATGAATAATGAGAACATGAATAATGAGAACATGAATAATGAGAACATGAATAATGATAACATGAATAATGAGAACATGAATAATAAGAACATGAATAATGAGAACATGAATAATGATAACATGAATAATTATAACATGAATAATGAGAACATGAATAATGAGAACATGAATAATGAGAACATGAATAATGAGAACATGAATAATGAGAACATGAATAATGAGAACATGAATAATAAGAACATGAATAATGAGAACATGAATAATGATAACATGAATAATGATAACATGAATAATGATAGCATGAATAATGAGAACATGAATAATGAGAACATGAATAATGAGAACATGAATAATAAGAACATGAATAATGAGAACATGAATAATTTGTAGATGAATGGCTCAGAGAACCGACATGTTGATAAATTAGACACATGTGCAACTCTTGGGTATCTTTATTGAGGAAACGTTTCGCCACACAGTGGCTTCATCAGTCCATACGTAGGAGAAACTTGAAGAACAGGAGGAGAATGAGGTAATCAGTCCCTCAACCTTGAGTCGATGTGTTCAGTCCATCAATCTTGAACCATTCATCTACAAACCTGTCAGACACTGCAACTTCTTGGGATCTTAATACTTAGGAATTCTTCGCTTGCCTAATTCTTGGGCACGACCTACTTCCACATTGAACAAATGTAACACCACCTATGACTGCTGCACCTCTCCTGCCATACGGTTTATAAGCTGCTTCTCAGCTCATATGCCGTATTCTATTCAAGATTGATGGACTGAACACATCGACTCAAGGTTGAGGGACTGATTACCTCATTCTCCTCCTGTTCTTCAAGTTTCTCCTACGTATGGACTGATGAAGCCACTGTGTGGCGAAACGTTTCCTCAATAAAGATACCCAAGAGTTGCACATGTGTCTAATTTATCAACATGAATAATGATAACAAGAATAATGATAACATGAATAATGAATGCACAAAACACATATGGCTTGTGTACACCAGGTTATTCTTGCTTGTTAAGTACTCTATTATTTTGTATATAATTTACTTCAGAATCGTAGACCACTTGAATACCATTGATGTACCTACTTTGATACCCACTATGAACCCATGAGATTCATCAGTCTTTCAATATGATCTTCGAGTGTGATATATGTTTTTCCTGTTGTAAGAACATTGTATCATTTGCCAGTCAATTTATTATCTGTGTATTAGAATATCTTCCTACATAACAGTGTTGTCCTTCACGTAGCATGATCTGAGCTGTCAATGGTATGTTACATTATAAGTAGGAGCCCGTTAATAGGGTCAGTGGTTGAGTTTCAGTTAATGAAAGGTCAGAAATACTGACCTACATGAATTCATACCCTGCCATATCCTGCAAATATGGGCAGCTGCAACGTAGATACCTTGCTCATAGAATACAGCTGGTGGATATCTCTACCATTTTCCAAATAAACAAAGGGAAAAGCCACTGTGTACTTCTCCAACACATTCATTACGTTTGTCGAACTGCCACCCTCACTCTGTAGTGCAGGGAAGGCAGGGAGTGGTCATCCTAGGAAAGGTTGAAGGGAAGGGGTAAGGGGGTTTTGTGTGAGAGGGGTTTGGACGTCCAACAGGCCTATGTGAACTTCTTACATAGGTGGTTGAGGCAATTTGTTTTATGAATTAACATGTTGTTGGAGTGTTAGCTAGGTAACTTTTATGAATGGATTCAAGAAAACAGGTTAGCCATACTTGAGAAGATGAGGTGGGAAGAACAGTGCCTGCACTCTGAAGGAGAGGCATCTGAGGTGTTGTCAGCACACCTCATGCAAGACATTGATTGAATGACGGTGAGAGTATTTCTTCTTTTTATGGTCACCTTACCTCGGTGGGAGACGGCTGGTATAATATACATAAATTGAGCAAACAATCGATGAAAAGGCATAAGTGACGTGCTTTTCCCGTTACCTCTACTAAGCATGAAATAAATTTTCATGTAAGAGTAAGGGAAAGTTACAGTAGGCCTAGCTGCTGTGTGAATAATGAAACAACGATCCCAACATAGCGCAGTGAAAAGAAAAGTGATTCTTAATGAATACAGTGTATATCCTTGAGATAACCAGTGGACACCATAACATAAAATGAAATAAAATCAACAATAGCGAAGTATGGCAGTGTGGGTAAGTCTTGCCCTGGTGTTGACATGTGCCAGGTGATACACAAAGGTTTGAGTTACCACATATAACGAATAGACTAGGATACCAAGACATAATAGAAAGACCTAGTGAACCTAAATTGTCAGCGGTACAACACAAGCATAGTGATTAACATAATAAAAATGGTATAAACTAAATGTGATATGCCATGACAGAAGTGCTACATACCCTGAGTGGTGTGCTACAGCCATACGTCTGGCAGTGCTGCCAGGCAGACACTCCGGCCTCCCAAACCATACCCCGGCCGGGATTGAACCCGCGGTCAGAGAGTCTCAAAACTCCAGCCCGTCGCGTTAGCCACTAGACCAGCTAGCCACAATAAGATTCGTCCAACTAGGTATATTTCTACACCATAGGAAGGTTAGCATAGGCACCACTGTGACCACAAATGTAAGTTCGTCACGGCCAAGCTAGCTGGAGATTCGTCTGTAAAACCTTGCATTTGTGGTCACAGTGGTGCCTATGCTAACCTTCCTATGGTGTAGAAATATACCTAGTTGGATGAATCTTATTGTGGCTAGCTGGTCTAGTGGCTAACGTGACGGGCAGGAGTTTTGAGACTCTATGACCGCGGGTTCAATCCCGGCCGGGGGTATGGTTTATTTGCAATCGTGTCATTACGATTTCGTGAGTCACTCAGGCCTCCCATATACACCTACACCCACCCTAAACCCACCACCCACCCTATACCCACCACCCACCTTACACCCACCCACCACCCACCCAACACCCACCACCCACCCTACACCCACCACCCACCCTCCATCCACCCACCACCCACCCAACACCCACCACCCACCCTACACCCACCACCCACATGCCACAAATTCGGTTCATATAAATACATCTTGCATACCACTGGCACCAGTAAGAGAAAGGTAAAGTGGAAATCAGTTTTCTTCCATGGCATACAGAGTGTAGTAGGATACAGACAGGATGTCAATACAGCATACCTGTGGGACATGTAAAAAAAATCCTTGGAAGGAAATCCAGAATCACATGCAACCTCTGCTCTTCCAAATATCACATCTCTTGTACTAGACTAAATACAGCCTCAAAAAATGACCTCGAACTAGCAAGGTGCTTCTGGTTGTGCAATAAAGATGTAGAACTTTGGGCAGGTATCAGAAAGGTACTAAGGAGAGTAATAAATGATAAAAATAATCAAGAAAACAAAGATGACCTCTTGGACAGTCTACCAAAAATATATAAAACATGGGAGAAAGAGATAGGAGTGAACCAAAAAATGCAGAATGCCCATACCACAACAGATGACTCAAAACTATCTAGTCACCCACATAGTGCTAAACCAGACCCATCCCCCAGTCATAGCACTAATACCCACAGTGCTGGTGCTGGCCCAGGCACAGCCCCCAGCCCCAGTGCTGACTCAGTCTCAGCCCCCAGCCTTATTGCTAGTCCAGACTCTACTAGGGACCCTACCACAGCCGCCATTAAAACCTTAAATATACAACCATCATTGGACAAGACCATAGCCCACAGTACAGATGTAGGGGAGGAGTCTCTTCCTTCCTGTACTGAGGAAAGTAGATGGAATCCAGGACGGAATGGCCCTGGCTGGATACTGAGGATTATAGTGCAGTCCCAGAACCTGCAGAAATTGACAACACACCTCCCAACAATTCTATCCAACCAAAAATGAAATTGTGCAAATACTATGTTTGGGGCATTTGTAAGCATGGAATATCAGGAAAAAAATGGGACATGCAACTTTGAGCATCCCAAAAAATGTAGCGACCTCATGTCTAAAGGAGTGTGTCGTTCTGCTTCTTGTACTTTCTTTCACCCAAAAATATGTCACTCCTCGGTCCTCCAAAAGCAATGTTACAACATCAACTGCCCTGCATACCATCAAAATGGGACCAGGAGGCACAGACCCCACAAGACAAACAATAGTAGCTACGACAACCCAACTCCAGGTGATTTTTTAGTGGCAGGAAACAGAAAAAGAAAATGGAAGGAAATAACAAAAATAGTTCACCACCTTGGAGCCTTGTTGGACTGGAGGCGCAGCCAGTGGCCACCCATGGCCCTCCAGAATTACAACTACTGATGCCAATAACAAAATCCCCCCAACACAGAATACAACCTTGTTCATATTTGTTAATATACATGGCCTTAAGCCATCCACCAACAACAAAATACCTTTTATCAGTGGACTTCTAGAGGAGTCTAATGCAATGTTTGCAGCCTTCACAGAGACTCACACAAAAGATAACTTTGACAGTGAAATATGGATAAGTGGGTACAACCATTTTAGATGTGACAGAAAGAACAGGCAACAAGGGGGGGGGGGCTTGGCCTGTATGTCAAAGAGTCGCTCATCTACACAGAGTTGCTGAACACCGCAAATGAGGTAGTTGAAGTTCTATCAATAAAGATCGAGAACCAAAACCTAGTCATTGTGGTTGTATATAAGCCACCAGATGCAACCTCCCAACAGTTCAACGAACAGCTACTGAAAATTGATTACTGTCTGGAAAGCCTTCCAGCTCCATCCCCAAACATCTTGCTGCTTGTGATTTCAACCTAAGTCATACAAAATGGAAGAATGTAGCAAATAATGTTACAGCAGAAACAATCCCTGGAGGTAGTGCAGATGAAAGGTCACACACACATGAGCTACTAAGTCCCTGTGATAAACACACCTTTTAAGCCAGCAGATAGTGGAGCCAACAAGACTAGAAAACACACTTGACCTTATCTTCACAAATAATGAGGACCTGGTAAGAGACATAAGAATATCAAAAACAACTAATTCCAATCACAATCTAATCAAAGTCCAGACGTACATGCACAGGGGTCCTGATCAGCAAAATGCATGTATCTGTGAAGGTGTCTTCACAAAATACAACTTCAACAACAAGAACATCAACTGGGACCAGGTAAACCATGTCTTAAATGAAACATGTTGGGAAGATGTCTTAAATAACATGGATCCAAACCAGTGCCTTGAAAGAATCAACTTCCTGGCAGCTGAAGCATGTTCTAGGCATATTCTCCTAAGAAAGAAGAAGAGCAGGAGTAAACTGGAGAGAGAAAGATGCTCCCTCTACAGAAGATGACGAAGAGTCACTGAGCTCCTCAGGAATGCTAGAATATCTGATACACGGAAGGAGGCGCTGACCAGGGAAGTGGAAACTATCGAACTTAAGTTAAAGGACCCTTACAGGAACCAGGAGAGACAGGAGGAGCTTAATTCTATTAGTGAAATTGAAAGAAATTCGAAATATTTCTTTTCATATGCCAAAAACAAGGCAAATACCACATCTAGTATCGGGCCCTTACTCAGACAGGATGGGACTTACACAGATGACAACAAGGAAATGAGTGAAATACTGAAATCCCAGTACGTCTCTGTGTTTAGTGAGCCACTAATCAGTCTGAGGAATGATGACCCTAATGATTTCTTCATGAATGAGCCTCCATAAATGTATGCCAGATTTCCGACATTACCCTAACTCCGATAGACTTTGAAAAAGCCATTGGCAACATGCCCATGCACTCAGGCCCAGGCCCAGACTCATGGAACTCTGTGTTCATTAAGAACTGCAAGAAACCCCTCTCACGTGCCCTAAGTACACTATGGAGAGGAAGCCTTGACATGAGTGAAATTCCACAGTCACATAAAACAATGGATATAGCCCCACTCCATAAAAGTGGCAGCAAAGCATTAGCTAAGAGCTATAGATCAATAGCTCTAACGTCCCACATCAGAAAAATCTTTGAGTGCTAAGGAGCAGGATTGCAAACCACCTGGATTCCCAAAAACTGCACAATCCAGGGCAACATGGGTTCAGGGCAGGTCGCTCCTGCCTCTCACAACTACTGGATCACTATGATATGGCCTTGGATGCACTGGAAGAAAAACAGAATGCAGATGTAATTTACACAGACTTTGCAAAAGCGTTTGACAAGTGCGATCATGGCGTAATAGCGTACAAAATACATGCTAAATGAATAACTGGCAAAGTGGGGAGATGGATCTTCAACTTCCTAACCAATCGAACACAAAGAGTAGTGGTCAAGAGAGTTAAATCGGAGGCAACCATATTGAAAAGTTCTGTTCCACAAGGCAGAGTGCTCGCCCCATCTTGTTCCTCATCCTCATGTCAAACATAGACTGAGATGTAACCCACAGCACCGTATCATCCTTTGCAGACGATACTAGGATCTGCTGAGGACGCGGTTAACCTCCAAGAAGATATAAACAAAGTTTTCCAGTGGGCAACGGAAAACAATATGATGTTCAATGAGGACAAATTCCAGCTACTCCGTTATGGAAAACTGGAGGAGATAATAACTAGAAGAGAGTATACTACTGACTCCGGCCATACAGTAGAGCGGAAAAAATAATGTAAGGGACCTGGGAGTAGTAATGTCTGAGGATCTCACTTTCAAGGATCACAACAGTGCCACGATCACAAGTGCAAAGAAAATGATAGGATGGATAATGGGAACGTTCAAAACAAGGGATGTCAATCCATTGATGATCCTTTTTCAAATCACTTGTTCTCTCTAGGCTGGAATACTGCTGTACATTAACATCTCCATTCAAAACAGGTGAAATTGCAGATCTAGAGAGTGTACAGAGATCCTTTACTGCACGTATAAGTTCTGTCAAGCACCTTAACTACTAGGAAAGCTTGAAAGCACTTGACTTGTACTACTTGGAACGCAGGAGAGAGAGATATATCATAATCTACACTTGGAAAATCCTGGAAGGAATGGTCCCAAATCTGCACACAGAAATCACTCCCTACGAAAGTAAAAGACTGGGCAGGCGATGCAAAATACCCCCAATTAAAAGTAGGGGCTTTATTGGTACACTAAGGGAAAACACCGTAAGTGTCCGGGGCCCAAGACAGTTCAATAGCTTCCCATCAAGCATTAGAGGAATTACCAATAAACCCCTGGCTGCCTTCAAGAGTGAGCTGGACAGATACCTAAAGTCAGTGCCGGATCAACCGGGCTGTGGTTCGTACGTTGGACTGCGTGCGGCCAGCAGTAACATCCTGGTTGTTCAGGTCCTGATCCACCGGGAGGCCTGGTCGTGGACCTGGCCGCGGGGGCGTTGATCCCCGGAATAACCTCCAGGTAGACTCCAGGTAAGAATGATTCCAAATTTTTACCAATTCCGCTATTTTTCCCATTTTTTCTTAACGGAATATATTGTGCTCAAAAATTATTAAATAACCCAGTGAAGTTAAATATTAAGTAACAATATTTATCTGAGATTCTATTATAATAAATACAAAACGAAAGTACAAAATTATAATTCAGACCTTGAACAATAACGACTCTCTATTATTAAACAGAGTTAAGTCAAACTTTTCCATTACATTCCGTACTCTTAAAACTTTTCTAATCATTAATGAAACATTGAAATTCTAATAATTAAAATGAAGTTGAAGAATATTACCTTCCTATTTTCCAAAGTTAATCTGTCTCAGTGATGATAACAGATGATAAGAGATGATAACAGATGATAGCAGATGATAACAGATGATAACAGATGATAGCAGATGATAACAGATGATAACAGATGATAAGAGATGATAACAGATGATAGCAGATGATAACAGATGATAACAGATGATAGCAGATGATAACAGATGATAACAGATGATAACAGATGATAACAGATGATAACAGATGATAACAGATGATAACAGATGATAGCAGATGATAACAGATGATAACAGATGATAACAGATGATAACAGATGATAACAGATGATAACAGAAGATAACAGATGATAACAGATGATAACAGATGATAACAGAAGATAACAGATGATAACAGATGATAACAGATGATAACAGAAGATAACAGATGATAACAGATGATAACAGATGATAACAGATGATAACAGATGATAACAGATGATAACAGATGATAACAGAAGATAACAGATGATAATAGATGATAACAGATGATAACAGATGATAACAGAAGATAACAGATGATAACAGATGATAACAGATGATAACAGATGATAACAGATGATAACAGATGATAACAGATGATAACAGATGATAACAGAAGATAACAGATGATAACAGATGATAACAGATGATAACAGATGATAACAGAAGATAACAGATGATAACAGATGATAACAGATGATAACAGATGATAACAGATGATAACAGATGATAACAGATGATAACAGATGATAACAGATGATAACAGATGATAACAGATGATAACAGAAGATAACAGATGATAACAGATGATAACAGATGATAACAGATGATAACAGATGATAACAGAAGATAACAGATGATAACAGATGATAACAGATGATAACAGATGATAACAGATGTTACCCTCAATGGTAAAGATCAACTTTAACTCAGGTATTTACTAGTTAGGTTTGCCAGAATAACTTTCATATTTTCATTCCATCACTCTAGTGAATTTCGTGTTTCATGTAGAAGTGCCAGTCGCCAAGTATTTGTCTATTTTTGTTTTTTTTTTTGTTTTGGGGAAATACGAATACCTGTGCATTTTTCTGATTTGGAAAAGGATCTATCACGCGCTGTTGCTGGGAACTTTGACTGATGTTTCTCCATATCAAATTTGTCTAGTTCGTGACATTATCTTGACTTCCTTCATCAGACTCGTTGTTGCTTGATGCTGTTACCTTACCAGCTGCACACTCTGATCTACCAGCTGCACACTCTGATCTACCAGCTGCACACTCTGATCTACCAGCTGCATACTCTGATCTACCAGCTGCATACTCTGATCTACCAGCTGCATACTGTGATATACCAGCTGCATACTCTGATCTACCAGCTGCACACTGTGATCTACCAGCTGCACACTGTGATCTACCAGCTGCACACTCTGATCTACCAGCTGCACACTCTGATCTACCAGCTGAACACTCTGATCAACCAGCTGCACACTCTGATCTACCAGCTGCACACTGTGATCTACCAGCTGCATACTCTGATCTACCAGCTGCATACTCTGATCTACCAGCTGCATACTCTGATCTACCAGCTGCATACTCTAATCTACCAGCTGCATACTCTGATGTACCAGCTGCACACTGTGATCTACCAGCTACACACTCTGATCTACCAGCTGCACACTCTGATCTACCAGCTGCACACTCGGATCTACCAGCTGCACACTCTGATCTACCAGCTGCATACTCTGATCTACCAGCTGCACACTGGGATCTACCAGCTGCACACTCTGATCTACCAGCTGCACACTCTGATCTACCAGCTGCACACTCTGATCTACCAGCTGCACACTCGGATCTACCAGCTACACACTCTGATCTACCAGCTGCACACTCTGATCTACCAGCTGCACACTCTGATCTACCAGCTGCACACTCTGATCTACCAGCTGCACACTCGGATCTACCAGCTGCACACTCTGATCTAACAGCTGCATACTCTGATCTACCAGCTGCACACTGTGATCTACCAGCTGCACACTCTGATCTACCAGCTGCACACTGAGAGCAACCAGCTGCACACTCTGATCTACCAGCTGCACACTCTGATCTACCAGCTGCACACTCTGATCTACCAGCTGCACACTCTGATCTACCAGCTGCACACTCTGATCTACCAGCTGCACACTCTGATCAACCAGCTGCACACTCTGATCTACCAGCTGCACACTCTGATCTACCAGCTGCACACTGTGATCTACCAGCTGCATACTCTGATCTACCAGCTGCACACTCTGATCTACCAGCTGCACACTCTGATCTACCAGCTGCATACTCTGATCTACCAGCTGCACACTCTGATCTACCAGCTGCACACTCTGATCTACCAGCTGCATACTCTGATCTACCAGCTGCACACTCTGATCTACCAGCTGCAGACTCTGATCTACCAGCTGCATACTCTGATCTACCAGCAGCACACTGTTATCTACCAGCTGCACACTCTGGTCTACCAGCTGCACACTCTGATCTACCAGCTGCACACTCTGATCTACCAGCTTCACACACTGATCTACCAGCTGCACACTCTGATCTACCAGCTGCACACTCTGATCTACCAGCTGCACACTCTTATCAACCAGCTGCACACTCTGATCTACCAGCTGCATACTCTGATCTACCAGCTGCATACTCTGATCTACCAGCTGCATACTCTAATCTACCAGCTGCACACTCTGATCTACCAGCTGCACACTCTGATCTACCAGCTGCATACTCTGATCTACCAGCTGCACACTCTGATCTACCAGCTGCACACTCTCATCTACCAGCTGCACACTGTGATCTACCAGCTGCATACTCTGATCTACCAGCTGCACACTCTGATCTACCAGCTGCACACTCTGATCTACCAGCTGCATACTCTGATCTACCAGCTGCACACTCTGATCTACCAGCTGCACACTCTGATCTACCAGCTGCATACTCTGATCTACCAGCTGCACACTCTGATCTACCAGCTGCACACTCTGATCTACCAGCTGCATACTCTGATCTACCAGCTGCACACTCTGATCTACCAGCTGCACACTCGGATCTACCAGCCGCATACTCTGATCTACCAGCTGCACACTGTGATCTAATAGCTGCACACTCTCAACTACCAGCTGCACACTCTGATTTACCAGCTGCACACTCTGATCTACCAGCTGCACACTCTGATCTACCAGGTGCACACTCTGATCTACCAGCTGCATACTCTGATCTACCATCTGCACACTCTGATCTACCAGCTGCACACTCTGGTCTACCAGCTGCATAATCTGATCTACCAGCTGCACACTCTGATCTACCAGCTGCACACTCTGATCTACCAGCTGCACATTCTGATCTACCAGCTGCACACTCTGATCTACCAGCTGCATACTCTGATCTACCAGCTGCACACTCTGATCTACCAGCTGCACACTCTGATCTACAAGCTGCGCATTCTGATCTACCAGCTGCACACTCTGATCTACAAGCTGCACACTCTGATCTACCAGCTGCACACTCTGATCTACCAGCTGCACACTCTGATCTACCAGCTGCACACTGTGATCTACCAGCTGCACAATCTGATCTACCAGCTGCACACTGTGATCTACCAGCTGCATACTCTGATCTAACAGCTGCACACTCTGATCTACCAGCTGCACACTCTGATCTACCAGCTGCATACTCTGATCTACCAGCTGCACACTCTGATCTACCAGCTGCACTTTCTGATCTACCAGCTGCACACTGTGATCTACCAGCTGCACACTGTGATCTACCAGTTGCACACTGTGATCTTCCAGCTGCACACTGTGATCTACCAGCTGCACGCTGTGATCTACCAGCTGCACAATCTGGTCTACCAGCTGCACACTGTGATCTACCAGCTGCACACTCTGATCTACCAGCTGCACACTCTGATCTACCAGCTGCACACTCCGATCTACCAGCTGCACACTCTGATCAACCAGCTGCACTTTCTGATCTACCAGCTGCACACTGTGATCTACCAGCTGCACACTGTGATCTACCAGCTGCACGCTGTGATCTACCAGCTGCACAATCTGGTCTACCAGCTGCACACTGTGATCTACAAGCTGCACACTCTGATCTACCAGCTGCACACTCTGATCTACCAGCTGCACACTGTGATCTACAAGCTTCACACTATGATCTACCAGCTGCACACTCTGATGTACCAGCTGCACACTCTGATCTACCAGCTGCACACTCTGATCTACCAGCTGCACACTCTGATCTAAAAGCTGCACACTGTGATCTACCGGCTGCACACTATGATGCACAAGCTGCACACTCTGATCTACCAGCTGCACACTCTAATCTACCAGCTGCACACTCTGATCTACCAGCTGCACACTGTGATCTACCAGCTTCACACTTTGATCTACCAGCTGCACACTCTGATGTACCAGCTGCACACTCTGATCAACCAGCTGCACACTCTGATCTACCAGCTGCACACTGTGATCTACCACCTGCACACTGTGATTTACCAGTTGCACACTGTGATCTACCAGCTGCACACTGTGATCTACCAGCTGCACACTGTGATTTACCAGTTGCACACTGTGATCTACCAGTTGCACACTCTGATCTACCTGCTGCGCACTCTGATCTACCAGCTGCACACTCTGATCTACCAGCTGCACACTCTGATCTACCAGCTGCACACTCTGATCTACCAGCTGCACACTCTGATCTACCAGCTGCACACTCTGATCTACCAGCTGCACACTCTGATCCACCAGCTGCACACTCTGATCTACCAGCTGCACACTCTGATCTACCAGCTGCACACTGTGATCTACCAGCTGCACACTGTGATCTACCAGCTGCACACTGTGATTTACCAGTTCCACACTGTCATCTACCAGCTGCACACTGTGATCTTCCAGCCGCACACTCTGATCTAACTGCAGCGCACTATGATCTACCAGCTGCACACTGTGATCTACCAGCTGCACACTGTGATTTACCAGTTGCACACTGTGATCTACCAGCTGCACACTGTGATCTACAAGCTGCACACTGTGATTTACCAGTTGCACACTGTGATCTACCAGTTGCACACTCTGATCTACCTGCTGCGCTCTCTGATCTACCAGCTGCACACTCTGATCTACCTGCTGCGCACTCTGATCTACCAGCTGCACACTCTGATCTAACAGCTGCACACTGTGATGTACCAGCTGCACACTCTGATCTACCAGCTGCACACTGTGATCTATCAGCTGCACACTTTGATTTACCAGCTGCACACTGTGATCTGCCAGCTGGTCACTGTGATCTACCAGCTGCACACTGTGATCTACCAGCTGCACACTGTGATCTACCAGCTGCACACTGTGATCTACCAGCTGCACAATGTGATCTACCAGCTGCACACTCTGATATACCAGCTGCACACTCTGATCTGCCAGCTGCACACTTTGATCTACCAGCTGCACACTGTGATCTACCAGCTGCACACTCTGATGTACCTGCTGCACACTGTGATCTATCAGCTGCACACCTGATCAACCACTGCACACTGTGATCTACCAGCTGCACACTGTGATCTACCAGCTGCACACTGTGATCTACCAGCTGCACACTGTGATCTTCCAGCTGCACACTGTAATCTACCAGCTGCACACTGTGATCTACCAGCTGCACACTCTGATCTACCAGCTGCACACTCTGATCTACGAGCTGCACACGCTGATCTACCAGCTGCACACTCTGATCTACCAGCTGCACACTGTGATCTACCAGCTGCACACTCTGATCTACCAGCTGCACACTCTGGTCTACCAGCTGCATACTCTGATCCACCAGCTGCACACTCTAATCTACCAGCTGCACACTCTGATCTACGAGCTGCACACGCTGATCTACCAGCTGCACACTCTGATCTACCAGCTGCACACTGTGATCTACCAGCTGCACACTCTGATCTACCAGCTGCATACTCTGATCTACCAGCTGCACACTCTGATCTACCAGCTGCACACTCTGGTCTACCAGCTGCATACTCTGATCCACCAGCTGCACACTCTGATCTACCAGCTGCACACTCTGATCTACCAGCTGCACACTCTGATCTACCAGCTGCACACTCTGATCTACCAGCTGCATACTCTGATCTACCAGCTGCACACTCTGATCTACCAGCTGCACACTCTGATCTACCAGCTGCACACTCTCATCTACCAGCTGCACACTCTGATCTACCAGCTGCACACTGTGATCTACCAGCTTCACACTTTGATCTACCAGCTGCACACTCTGATGTACCAGCTGCACACTCTGATCTACCAGCTGCACACTGTGATCTACCAGCTGCACACTGTGATCTACCAGCTGCACACTGTGATTTACCAGTTGCACACTGTCATCTACCAGCTGCACACTGTGATCTTCCAGCCGCACACTCTGATCTAACTGCTGCGCACTCTGATCTACCAGCTGGACACTGTGATCTACCAGCTGCACACTGTGATTTACCAGTTGCACACTGTGATCTACCAGCTGCACACTGTGATCTACCAGCTGCACACTGTGATTTACCAGTTGCACACTGTGATCTACCAGTTGCACACTCTGATCTACCTGCTGCGCACTCTGATCTACCAGCTGCACACTCTGATCTACCTGCTGCGCACTCTGATCTACCAGCTGCACACTCTGATCTAACAGCTGCACACTGTGATGTACCAGCTGCACACTCTGATCTTCCAGCTGCACACTGTGATCTATCAGCTGCACACTTTGATTTACCAGCTGCACACTGTGATCTGCCAGCTGCTCACTGTGATCCACCAGCTGCACACTGTGATCTACCAGCTGCACACTCTGATCTACCTGCTGCATAGTGTGATCTACCAGCTGCACAATGTGATCTACCAGCTGCACACTCTGATATACCAGCTGCACACTCTGATCTGCCAGCTGCACACTTTGATCTACCAGCTGCACACTGTGATCTACCAGCTGCACACTCTGATGTACCTGCTGCACACTGTGATCTACCAGCTGCACACTGTGATCTACCAGCTGCACACTGTGATCTACCAGCTGCACACTGTGATCTACCAGCTGCACACTGTGATCTTCCAGCTGCACACTGTAATCTACCAGCTGCACACTGTGATCTACCAGCTGCACACTCTGATCTACCAGCTGCACACTCTGATCTACGAGCTGCACACTCTGATCTACAAGCTGCACACTCTGATCTACCAGTTGCACACTGTGATCTACCAGCTGCACACTGTGATCTACCAGCTGCACACTGTGATCTACCAGCTGCACACTCTGATCTACCAGCTGCACACTGTGATCTTCCAGCTGCACACTGTAATCTTCCAGCTGCACACTGTGATCTACCAGCTGCACACTGTGATCTTCCACCTGCACACTGTAATCTACCAGCTGCACACTGTGATCTACCAGCTGCACACTCTGATCTACCAGCTGCACACTCTGATCTACGAGCTGCACACTCTGATCTACCAGCTGCACACTCTGATCTACCAGTTGCACACTGTGATCTACCAGCTGCACACTGTGATCTACCAGCTGCACACTGTGATCTACCAGCTGCACACTCTGATCTACCAGCTGCACACTGTGATCTTCCAGCTGCACACTGTAATCTACCAGCTGCACACTCTGATCTACGAGCTGCACACTCTGATCTACCAGCTGCACACTCTGATCTAACAGCTGCACACTGTGATCTACCAGCTGCACACTGTGATCTACCAGCTGCACACTGTGATCTACCAGCTGCACACTCTGATCTACCAGCTGCACACTCTGATCTACCAGCTGCACACTCTGATCTACCAGCTGCACATTCTGATCTACCAGCTGCACACTCTGATCTACCAGCTGCACATTCTGATCTACCAGCTGCACACTCTGATCTACCAGCTGCACACTCTGATCTACCAGCTGCACACTCTGATCTACCAACTGCACACTTTGATCTAACAGCTGCACACTCTGATCTACCAGCTGCACACTCTGATCTACAAGCTGCACACTCTGATCTAACAGCTGCACACTCTGATCTAACAGCTGCACACTCTGATCTAACAGCTGCACACTCTGATCTACCAGCTACACACTCTGATCTACCAGCTGCACACTCTGATCTACCAGCTGCACACTCTGATCTACCAGCTGCACACTCTGATCTACCAGCTGCATACTGTGATCTACCAGCTGCACATTCTGATCTACCAGCTGCATACTCTGATCTACCAGCTGCACACTGTGTTCTACCAGCTGCACACTGTGTTCTACCAGCTGCACATTCTGATCTACCAGCTGCATACTCTGATCTACCAGCTGCACACTCTCATCTACCAGCTGCACACTGTGATCTAACAGCTGCACACTCTGAACTACCAGCTGCATACTCTGATCTACCAGCTGCACACTCTGGCCTACCAGCTGCACACTGTGATCTACCAGCTGCACACTGTGATCTACCAGCTGCATGCTCTGATCTACCAGCTGCATACTCTGATCTACCAGCTTCATACTCTGATCTACCTGCTGCGCACTCTGATCTACCAGCTGCACACTGTGATCTACCAGCTGCATGCTCTGATCTACCAGTAGCACACTCTGATCTACCTGCTGCGCACTCTGATCTACCAGCTGCACACTCTGATCTACCAGCTGCACACTCTGATCTATCAGCTGCATACTCTGATCTACCAGCTGCACACTGTGACATACCAGCTGCACACTGTGATCTACCAGCTGCACACTCTGATCTACCAGGTGCACACTCTGATCTACCAGCTGCACACTCTGATCTACCAGCTGCACACTCTTATCTACCAGCTGCACACTCTGATCTACCAGCTGCACACTCTGATCTACCAGCTGCACACTGTGATCTACCAGCTGCACACTCTGATCTACCAGCTGCACACTCTGATCTACCAGCTGCACACTGTGATCTACCAGCTGCATACTCTGATCTACCAGCTGCACACTCTGATCTACCAGCTGCACACTCTGATCTACCAGCTGCACACTCTGATCTACCAGCTGCATACTCTGATCTACCAGCTGCAGACTCTGATCTACCAGCTGCACACTCTGATCTACCAGCTGCATAGTCTGATCTATCAGCTGCACACTGTGATCTACCAGCTGCACACTCTGATCTACCAGCTGCACACTCTGATCTACCAGCTGCACACTCTGATCTACCAGCTGCACACTCTTATCTACCAGTTGCACACTCTGATATACCAGCTGCACACTCTGATCTACCAGCTGCACACTCTGATCTACCAACTGCACACTCTGATCTACCAGCTGCACACTCTGATCTACCAGCTGCATACTCTGATCTACCAGCTGCATACTCTGATCTACCAGCTGCACACTCTGATCTACCAGCTGCACACTCTGATCTACCAGCTGCACACTCTGATCTACCAGCTGCACACTCTGATCTACCAGCTGCATACTCTGATCTACCAGCTGCATACTCTGATCTACCAGCTGCATACTGTGATATACCAGCTGCATACTCTGATCTACCAGCTGCACACTGTGATCTACCAGCTGCACACTGTGATCTACCAGCTGCACACTCTGATCTACCAGCTGCACACTCTGATCTACCAGCTGAACACTCTGATCTACCAGCTGCACACTGTGATCTACCAGCTGCATACTCTGATCTACCAGCTGCATACTCTGATCTACCAGCTGCATACTCTGATCTACCAGCTGCATACTCTAATCTACCAGCTGCATACTCTGATGTACCAGCTGCACACTGTGATCTACCAGCTACACACTCTGATCTACCAGCTGCACACTCTGATCTACCAGCTGCACACTCTGATCTACCAGCTGCACACTCTGATCTACCAGCTGCACACTCTGATCTACCAGCTGCACACTCTGATCTACCAGCTGCACACTCGGATCTACCAGCTGCACACTCTGATCTAACAGCTGCATACTCTGATCTACCAGCTGCACACTGTGATCTACCAGCTGCACACTCTGATCTACCAGCTGCACACTGAGAGCAACCAGCTGCACACTCTGATCTACCAGCTGCACACTCTGATCTACCAGCTGCACACTCTGATCTACCAGCTGCACACTCTGATCTACCAGCTGCACACTCTGATCTACCAGCTGCACACTCTGATCAACCAGCTGCACACTCTGATCTACCAGCTGCACACTCTGATCTACCAGCTGCACACTGTGATCTACCAGCTGCATACTCTGATCTACCAGCTGCACACTCTGATCTACCAGCTGCACACTCTGATCTACCAGCTGCATACTCTGATCTACCAGCTGCACACTCTGATCTACCAGCTGCACACTCTGATCTACCAGCTGCATACTCTGATCTACCAGCTGCACACTCTGATCTACCAGCTGCAGACTCTGATCTACCAGCTGCATACTCTGATCTACCAGCAGCACACTGTTATCTACCAGCTGCACACTCTGGTCTACCAGCTGCACACTCTGATCTACCAGCTGCACACTCTGATCTACCAGCTTCACACACTGATCTACCAGCTGCACACTCTGATCTACCAGCTGCACACTCTGATCTACCAGCTGCACACTCTTATCAACCAGCCGCACACTCTGATCTACCAGCTGCATACTCTGATCTACCAGCTGCATACTCTGATCTACCAGCTGCATACTCTAATCTACCAGCTGCACACTCTGATCTACCAGCTGCACACTCTGATCTACCAGCTGCATACTCTGATCTACCAGCTGCACACTCTGATCTACCAGCTGCACACTCTCATCTACCAGCTGCACACTGTGATCTACCAGCTGCATACTCTGATCTACCAGCTGCACACTCTGATCTACCAGCTGCACACTCTGATCTACCAGCTGCATACTCTGATCTACCAGCTGCACACTCTGATCTACCAGCTGCACACTCTGATCTACCAGCTGCATACTCTGATCTACCAGCTGCACACTCTGATCTACCAGCTGCACACTCTGATCTACCAGCTGCATACTCTGATCTACCAGCTGCACACTCTGATCTACCAGCTGCACACTCGGATCTACCAGCCGCATACTCTGATCTACCAGCTGCACACTGTGATCTAATAGCTGCACACTCTCAACTACCAGCTGCACACTCTGATTTACCAGCTGCACACTCTGATCTACCAGCTGCACACTCTGATCTACCAGGTGCACACTCTGATCTACCAGCTGCATACTCTGATCTACCATCTGCACACTCTGATCTACCAGCTGCACACTCTGGTCTACCAGCTGCATAATCTGATCTACCAGCTGCACACTCTGATCTACCAGCTGCACACTCTGATCTACCAGCTGCACATTCTGATCTACCAGCTGCACACTCTGATCTACCAGCTGCATACTCTGATCTACCAGCTGCACACTCTGATCTACCAGCTGCACACTCTGATCTACAAGCTGCGCATTCTGATCTACCAGCTGCACACTCTGATCTACCAGCTACACACTCTGATCTACCAGCTGCACACTCTGATCTACCAGCTGCACACTCTGATCTACCAGCTGCACACTGTGATCTACCAGCTGCACAATCTGATCTACCAGGTGCACACTGTGATCTACCAGCTGCATACTCTGATCTAACAGCTGCACACTCTGATCTACCAGCTGCACACTCTGATCTACCAGCTGCATACTCTGATCTACCAGCTGCACACTCTGATCTACCAGCTGCACTTTCTGATCTACCAGCTGCACACTGTGATCTATCAGCTGCACACTGTGATCTACCAGTTGCACACTGTGATCTTCCAGCTGCACACTGTGATCTACACGCTGCATGCTGTGATCTACCAGCTGCACAATCTGGTCTACCAGCTGCACACTGTGATCTACCAGCTGCACACTCTGATCTATTAGCTGCACACTCTGATCTACCAGCTGCACACTCCGATCTACAAGCTGCACACTCTGATCAACCAGCTGCACTTTCTGATCTACCAGCTGCACACTGTGATCTACCAGCTGCACACTGTGATCTACCAGCTGCACGCTGTGATCTACCAGCTGCACAATCTGGTCTACCAGCTGCACACTTTGATCTACCAGCTGCACACTCTGATCTACCAGCTGCACACTCTGATCTACCAGCTGCACACTCTGGTCTACCAGCTGCACTCTCTTATCTACCAGCTGCACACTCTGATCTACCAGCCTCATTCTCTGATATACCAGCTGCACACTGTGATCTACCAGCTGCACACTGTGATCTACCAGCTGCACACTGTGATCTACCGGCTGCACACTATGATGTACCAGCTGCACACTCTGATCTACCAGCTGCACACTCTGATCTACCAGCTGCACACTCTGATCTACCAGCTGCACACTGTGATCTACCAGCTTCACACTTTGATCTACCAGCTGCACACTCTGATGTACCAGCTGCAAACTCTGATCTACCAGCTGCACACTGTGATCTACAAGCTGCACACTGTGATCTACCAGCTGCACACTGTGATTTACCAGTTGCACACTGTCATCAACAAGCTGCACACTGTGATCTTCCAGCCGCACACTCTGATCTAACTGCTGCGCACTCTTATCTACCAGCTGCACTCTGTGATCTACCAGCTGCACACTGTGATTTACCAGTTGCACACTGTGATCTACCAGTTGCACACTCTGATCTACCTGCTGCGCACTCTGATCTACCAGCTGCACACTCTGATCTACCAGCTGCACACTCTGATCTACCAGCTGCACACTCTGATCTACCAGCTGCACACTCTGATCTACCAGCTGCACACTCTGATCTACCAGCTGCACACTCTGATCTACCAGCTGCACACTCTGATCTACCAGCTGCACACTCTGATCTACCAGCTGCACACTCTGATCTACCAGCTGCACACTGTGATCTACCAGCTGCACACTGTGATCTACCAGCTGCACACTGTGATCTACCAGCTGCACACTATGATGTACCAGCTGCTCACTCTGATCTACCAGCTGCACACTCTGATCTACCAGCTGCACACTCTGATCTACCAGCTGCACACTCTGATCTACCAGCTGCACACTGTGATCTACCAGCTGCACACTCTGATCTACCAGCTGCACACTGTGATCTACCAGCTGCACACTGTGATCTACCAGCTGCACACTGTGATCTACCAGCTGCACACTGTGATCTACCAGCTGCACACTCTGATCTACCAGCTGCACACTGTGATCTACCAGCTGCACACTGTGATCTACCAGCTGCACACTCTGATCTACCAGCTGCACACTCTGATCTACCAGCTGCACACTCTGATCTACCAGCTGCACACTTTGATCTACCAGCTGCACACTGTGATCTACCAGCTGCACACTCTGATCTACCAGCTGCACACTGTGATCTACCAGCTGCACACTGTGATCTACCAGCTGCACACTGTGATCTACCAGCTGCACACTGTGATCTACCAGCTGCACACTGTGATCTACCAGCTGCACACTGTGATCTACCAGCTGCACACTGTGATCTACCAGCTGCACACTCTGATCTACCAGCTGCACACTCTGATCTACCAGCTGCACACTCTGATCTACCAGCTGCACACTCTGATCTACCAGCTGCACACTGTGATCTACCAGCTGCACACTGTGATCTACCAGCTGCACACTGTGATCTACCAGCTGCACACTCTGATCTACCAGCTGCACACTCTGATCTACCAGCTGCTACTGATCTACCAGCTGCACACTCTGATCTACCAGCTGGACACTCTGATCTAAAAGCTGCACACTGTGATCTCCCAGCTGCACACTGTGATCTACCAGCTGCACACTGTGATCTACCAGCTGCACACTCTGATCTACCAGCTGCACACTCTGATCTACCAGCTGCACACTCTGATCTACCAGCTGCACATTCTGATCTACCAGCTGCACACTCTGATCTACCAGCTGCACATTCTGATCTACCAGCTGCACACTCTGATCTACCAGCTGCACACTCTGATCTACCAGCTGCACACTGTGATCTACCAACTGCACACTTTGATCTACCAGCTGCACACTCTGATCTACCAGCTGCACACTGTGATCTACCAGCTGCACACTCTGATCTACCAGCTGCACACTGTGATCTACCAGCTGCACACTGTGACCTACTAGCTGCGCACTCTGATCTGCCAGCTGCACACTGTAATCTACCAGCTGCACACTCTGATGTACCAGCTGCTCACTGTGAACTACCAGCTGCACACTGTGATCTACCAGCTGCACACTCTGATCTACCAGCTGCACACTCTGATCTACCAGCTGCACACTGTGATCTACCAGCTGCATACTCTGATCAACCAGCTGCACACTGTGATCTACCAGCTACACACTGTGATCTACCAGCTGCACACTGTGATCTACCAGCTGCACACTGTGATCTACCAGCTGCACACTCTGATCTACCAGCTGCACACTCTGATCTACCAGCTGCACACTCTGATCTACCAGCCGCACACTGTGATCTGCCAGCTGCACACTCTGATCTACCAGCTGCACACTCTGATCTACCAGCTGCACACTGTGATCTACCAGCTCCACACTCTGATCTACCAGCTGCACACTCTGATCTACCAGCTGCACACTCTGATCTACCAGCTGCACACTGTGATCTACCAGCTGCACACTGTGACCTACCAGCTGCACACTCTGATCTACCAGCTGCACACTCTGATCTACCAGCTGCACACTGTGATCTACCAGCTGCACACTGTGACCTACCTGCTGCACACTCTGATCTACCAGCTGCACACTGTGATCTACCAGCTGCACACTGTGATCTACCAGCTGCACACTCTGATCTACCAGCTGCACACTCTGATCTACCAGCTGCACACTCTGATCTACCAGCTGCATACTCTGATCAACCAGCTGCACACTGTGATCTACCAGCTGCACACTCTGATCTACCAGCTGCACACTGTGATCTACCAGCTGCACACTCTGATCTACCAGCTGCACACTGTGATCTACCAGCTGCACACTCTGATCTACCAGCTGCACACTGTGATCTACCAGCTGCACACTGTGACCTACCAGCTGCACACCCTGATCTACCAGCTGCACACTCTGATCTACCAGCTGCACACTGTGATCTAACAGCTGCACACTGTGACCTACCAGCGGCACACTCTGATCTACCAGCTGCACACTGTGATCTACAAGCTGCACACTGTGATCAACCAGCTGCACAGTCTGATCTACCAGCTGCGCACTCTGATCTACCAGCTGCACACTGTGATCTACCAGCTCCATACTCTGATCAACCAGCTGCACACTGTGATCTTCCAGCTGCACACTGTGATCTACCAGCTGCACACTGTGATCTACCAGCTGCACACTCTGAACTACCAGCTGCACACTCTGATCTACCAGCTTCACACTCTGATCTACCATCTGCACACTCTGATCTACCAGCTACACACTGTGATCTACCAGCTGCACACTGTGATCTACCAGCTGCACACTGTGATCTACCAGCTGCGCACTCTGATCTACCAGCAGCACACTGTGATCTACCGGCTGCACACTATGATGTACCAGCTGCACACTCTGATCTACCAGCTGCACACTCTCATCTACCAGCTGCACACTCTGATCTACCAGCTGCACACTGTGATCTACCAGCTTCACACTTTGATCTACCAGCTGCACACTCTGATGTACCAGCTGCACACTCTGATCTACCAGCTGCACACTGTGATCTACCTGCTGCACACTGTGATCTACCAGCTGCACACTGTGATTTACCAGTTGCACACTGTCATCTACCAGCTGCACACTGTGATCTTCCAGCCGCACACTCTGATCTAACTGCTGCGCACTCTGATCTACCAGCTGCACACTGTGATCTACCAGCTGCACACTGTGATTTACCAGTTGCACACTGTGATCTACCAGCTGCACACTGTGATCTACCAGCTGCACACTGTGATTTACCAGTTGCACACTGTGATCTACCAGTTGCACACTCTGATCTACCTGCTGCGCTCTCTGATCTACCAGCTGCACACTCTGATCTACCTGCTGCGCACTCTGATCTACCAGCTGCACACTCTGATCTAACAGCTGCACACTGTGATGTACCAGCTGCACACTCTGATCTTCCAGCTGCACACTGTGATCTATCAGCTGCACACTTTGATTTACCAGCTGCACACTGTGATCTGCCAGCTGCTCACTGTGATCTACCAGCTGCACACTGTGATCTACCAGCTGCACACTCTGATCTACCTGCTGCATAGTGTGACCTATCTGCTGCACACTGTGATCTACCAGCTGCACACTGTGATCTACTAGCTGCACACTGTGATCTACCAGCTGCACAATGTGATCTACCAGCTGCACACTCTGATATACCAGCTGCACACTCTGATCTGCCAGCTGCACACTTTGATCTACCAGCTGCACACTGTGATCTACCAGCTGCACACTCTGATGTACCTGCTGCACACTGTGATCTACCAGCTGCGCACTGTGATCTACCAGCTGCACACTGTGATCTACCAGCTGCACACTGTGATCTACCAGCTTCACACTGTGATCTTCCAGCTGCACACTGTAATCTACCAGCTGCACACTCTGATCTACCAGCTGCACACTCTGATCTACCAGCTGCACACTCTGATCTACGAGCTGCACACTCTGATCTACCAGCTGCACACTCTGATCTACCAGTTGCACACTGTGATCTACCAGCTGCACACTGTGATCTACCAGCTGCACACTGTGATCTACCAGCTGCACACTCTGATCTACCAGCTGCACACTGTGATCTTCCAGCTGCACACTGTAATCTTCCAGCTGCACACTGTGATCTACCAGCTGCACACTGTGATCTTCCACCTGCACACTGTAATCTACCAGCTGCACACTGTGATCTACCAGCTGCACACTCTGATCTACCAGTTGCACACTCTGATCTACGAGCTGCACACTCTGATCTACCAGCTGCACACTCTGATCTACCAGTTGCACACTGTGATCTACCAGCTGCACACTGTGATCTACCAGCTGCACACTGTGATCTACCAGCTGCACACTCTGATCTACCAGCTGCACACTGTTATCTTCCAGCTGCACACTGTAATCTACCAGCTGCACACTCTGATCTACGAGCTGCACACTCTGATCTACCAGCTGCACACTCTGATCTAACAGCTGCACACTGTGATCTACCAGCTGCACACTGTGATCTACCAGCTGCACACTGTGATCTACCAGCTGCACACTCTGATCTACCAGCTGCACACTCTGATCTACCAGCTGCACACTCTGATCTACCAGCTGCACATTCTGATCTACCAGCTGCACACTCTAATCTACCAGCTGCACATTCTGATCTACCTGCTGCACACTCTGATCTACCAGCTGCACACTCTGATCTACCAGCTGCACACTCTGATCTACCAACTGCACACTTTGATCTACCAGCTGCACACTCTGATCTACCAGCTGCACACTGTGATCTACCAGCTGCACACTCTGATCTACCAGCTGCACACTGTGATCTACCAGCTGCACACTGTGACCTACTAGCTGCGCACTCTGATCTACCAGCTGCACACTGTAATCTACCAGCTGCACACTCTGATGTACCAGCTGCACACGGTGATCTACCAGCTGCACACTGTGATCTACCAGCTGCACACTCTGATCTACCAGCTGCATACTCTGATCAACCAGCTGCACACTGTGATCTACCAGCTACATACTGTGATCTACCAGCTGCACACTGTGATCTACCAGCTGCACACTGTGATCTAAGAGCTGCACACTCTGATCTACCAGCTGCACACTCTGATCTACCAGCTGCACACTCTGATCTACCAGCCGCACACTGTGATCTGCCAGCTGCACACTCTGATCTACCAGCTGCACACTCTGATCTACCAGCTGCACACTGTGATCTACCAGCTGCACACTGTGATCTACCAGCTGCACACTCTGATCTACCAGCTGCACACTCTGATCTACCAGCTGCACACTGTGAATCTACCAGCTGCACACTGTGACCTACCAGCTGCACACTCTGATCTACCAGCTGCACACTCTGATCTACCAGCTGCACACTGTGATCTACCAGCTGCACACTGTGACCTACCTGCTGCACACTCTGATCTACCAGCTGCACACTGTGATCTACCAGCTGCACACTGTGATCTACCAGCTGCACACTCTGATCTACCAGCTGCACACTTTGATCTACCAGCTGCACACTGTGATCTACCAGCTGCATACTCTGATCAACCAGCTGCACACTGTGATCTACCAGCTGCACACTCTGATCTACCAGCTGCACACTGTGATCTACCAGCTGCACACTCTGATCTACCAGCTGCACACTGTGATCTACCAGCTGCACACTCTGATCTACCAGCTGCACACTGTGATCTACCAGCTGCACACTGTGACCTACCAGCTGCACACTCTGATCTACCAGCTGCACACTCTGATCTACCAGCTGCACACTGTGATCTACCAGCTGCACACTGTGATCTACCAGCTGCACACTCTGATCTACCAGCTGCACACTGTGATCTACCAGCTGCACACTGTGATCTAACAGCTGCACACTCTGATCTACCAGCTGCACACTCTGATCTACCAGCTGCACACTGTGATCTACCAGCTGCACACTCTGATCTACCAGCTGCACACTCTGATCAACCAGCTGCACACTCGGATCTACCAGCTGCATACTCTGATCTACCAGCTGCACACTGTGATCTACCAGCTGCACACTCTCATCTACCAGCTGCACACTCTGATGTACCAGCTGCACACTCTGATCTACCAGCTGCACACTCTGATCTACCAGGTGCACACTCTGATCTACCAGCTGCACACTCTGATCTACCAGCTGCACACTCTGGTCTACCAGCTGCATACTCTGATCCACCAGCTGCACACTCTGATCTACCAGCTGCATACTCTGATCAACCAGCTGCACACTCTGATCTACCAGCTGCACACTCTGATCTACCAGCTGCGCATTCTGATCTACCAGCTGCACACTCTGATCTACCAGCTGCACACTCTGATCTACCAGCTGCACACTCTGATCTACCAGCTGCACACTCTGATCTACCAGCTGCACATTGTGATCTACCAGCTGCACAATCTGATCTACCGGCTGCACACTGTGATCTACCAGCTGCATACTCTGATCTACCAGCTGCACACTCTGATCTACCAGCTGCACACTCTGATCTACCAGCTACATACTCTGATCTACCAGCTGCACACTCTGATCTACCAGCTGCACTTTCTGATCTACCAGCTGCACACTGTGATCTATCAGCTGCACACTGTGATCTACCAGTTGCACACTGTGATCTTCCAGCTGCACACTGTGATCTACACGCTGCATGCTGTGATCTACCAGCTGCACAATCTGGTCTACCAGCTGCACACTGTGATCTACCAGCTGCACACTCTGATCTAATAGCTGCACACTCTGATCTACCAGCTGCACACTCCGATCTACAAGCTGCACACTCTGATCAACCAGCTGCACTTTCTGATCTACCAGCTGCACACTGTGATCTACCAGCTGCACACTGTGATCTACCAGCTGCACGCTGTGATCTACCAGCTGCACAATCTGGTCTACCAGCTGCACACTGTGATCTACCAGCTGCACACTCTGATCTACCAGCTGCACACTCTGATCTACCAGCTGCACACTCTGGTCTACCAGCTGCACTCTCTTATCTACCAGCTGCACACTCTGATCTACCAGCCTCATTCTCTGATATACCAGCTGCACACTGTGATCTACCAGCTGCACACTGTGATCTACCAGCTGCACACTGTGATCTACCGGCTGCACACTATGATGTACCAGCTGCACACTCTGATCTACCAGCTGCACACTCTGATCTACCAGCTGCACACTCTGATCTACCAGCTGCACACTGTGATCTACCAGCTTCACACTTTGATCTACCAGCTGCACACTCTGATGTACCAGCTGCAAACTCTGATCTACCAGCTGCACACTGTGATCTACAAGCTGCACACTGTGATCTACCAGCTGCACACTGTGATTTACCAGTTGCACACTGTCATCAACAAGCTGCACACTGTGATCTTCCAGCCGCACACTCTGATCTAACTGCTGCGCACTCTTATCTACCAGCTGCACTCTGTGATCTACCAGCTGCACACTGTGATTTACCAGTTGCACACTGTGATCTACCAGTTGCACACTCTGATCTACCTGCTGCGCACTCTGATCTACCAGCTGCACACTCTGATCTACCAGCTGCACACTCTGATCTACCAGCTGCACAATCTGATCTACCAGCTGCACACTCTGATCTACCAGCTGCACACTCTGATCTACCAGCTGCACACTCTGATCTACCTGCTGCACACTGTGATCTACCAGCTGCACACTCTGATCTACCAGCTGCACACTGTGATCTACCAGCTGCACACTGTGATCTACCAGCTGCACACTGTGATTTACCAGTTGCACACTGTCATCTACCAGCTGCACACTCTGATCTACCTGCTGCGCACTCTGATCTACCAGCTGCACACTCTGATCTACCTGCTGCGCACTCTGATCTACCAGCTGCACACTCTGATCTAACAGCTGCACACTGTGATGTACCAGCTGCACACTCTGATCTACCAGCTGCACACTGTGATCTATCAGCTGCACACTTTGATTTACCAGCTGCACACTGTGATCTGCCAGCTGCTCACTGTGATCTACCAGCTGCACACTGTGATCTACCAGCTGCACACTGTGATCTACCAGCTGCACACTGTGATCTACCAGCTGCACAATATGATCTACCACCTGCACACTCTGATATACCAGCTGCACACTCTGATCTGCCAGCTGCACACTTTGATCTACCAGCTGCACACTGTGATCTACCAGCTGCACACTCTGATGTACCTGCTGCACACTGTGATCTATCAGCTGCACACTGTGATCTACCAGCTGCACACTGTGATCTACCAGCTGCACACTGTGATCTTCCAGCTGCACACTGTGATCTTCCAGCTGCACACTGTAATCTACCAGCTGCACACTGTGATCTACTAGCTGCACACTCTGATCTACCAGCTGCACACTCTGATCTACGAGCTGCACACTCTGATCTACCAGCTGCACACTCTGATCTACCAGCTGCACACTGTGATCTACCAGCTGCACACTGTGATCTACCAGCTGCACACTGTGATCTACCAGCTGCACACTCTGATCTACCAGCTGCACACTCTGATCTACGAGCTGCACACTCTGATCTACCAGCTGGACACTCTGATCTAAAAGCTGCACACTGTGATCTCCCAGCTGCACACTGTGATCTACCAGCTGCACACTGTGATCTACCAGCTGCACACTCTGATCTACCAGCTGCACACTCTGATCTACCAGCTGCACACTCTGATCTACCAGCTGCACATTCTGATCTACCAGCTGCACACTCTGATCTACCAGCTGCACATTCTGATCTACCAGCTGCACACTCTGATCTACCAGCTGCACACTCTGATCTACCAGCTGCACACTGTGATCTACCAACTGCACACTTTGATCTACCAGCTGCACACTCTGATCTACCAGCTGCACACTGTGATCTACCAGCTGCACACTCTGATCTACCAGCTGCACACTGTGATCTACCAGCTGCACACTGTGACCTACTAGCTGCGCACTCTGATCTGCCAGCTGCACACTGTAATCTACCAGCTGCACACTCTGATGTACCAGCTGCTCACTGTGAACTACCAGCTGCACACTGTGATCTACCAGCTGCACACTCTGATCTACCAGCTGCACACTCTGATCTACCAGCTGCACACTGTGATCTACCAGCTGCATACTCTGATCAACCAGCTGCACACTGTGATCTACCAGCTACACACTGTGATCTACCAGCTGCACACTGTGATCTACCAGCTGCACACTGTGATCTACCAGCTGCACACTCTGATCTACCAGCTGCACACTCTGATCTACCAGCTGCACACTCTGATCTACCAGCCGCACACTGTGATCTGCCAGCTGCACACTCTGATCTACCAGCTGCACACTCTGATCTACCAGCTGCACACTGTGATCTACCAGCTGCACACTCTGATCTACCAGCTGCACACTCTGATCTACCAGCTGCACACTCTGATCTACCAGCTGCACACTGTGATCTACCAGCTGCACACTGTGACCTACCAGCTTCACACTCTGATCTACCAGCTGCACACTCTGATCTACCAGCTGCACACTGTGATCTACCAGCTGCACACTGTGACCTACCTGCTGCACACTCTGATCTACCAGCTGCACACTGTGATCTACCAGCTGCACACTGTGATCTACCAGCTGCACACTCTGATCTACCAGCTGCACACTCTGATCTACCAGCTGCACACTCTGATCTACCAGCTGCATACTCTGATCAACCAGCTGCACACTGTGATCTACCAGCTGCACACTCTGATCTACCAGCTGCACACTGTGATCTACCAGCTGCACACTCTGATCTACCAGCTGCACACTGTGATCTACCAGCTGCACACTCTGATCTACCAGCTGCACACTGTGATCTACCAGCTGCACACTGTGACCTACCAGCTGCACACCCTGATCTACCAGCTGCACACTCTGATCTACCAGCTGCACACTGTGATCTAACAGCTGCACACTGTGACCTACCAGCGGCACACTCTGATCTACCAGCTGCACACTGTGATCTACAAGCTGCACACTGTGATCAACCAGCTGCACAGTCTGATCTACCAGCTGCGCACTCTGATCTACCAGCTGCACACTGTGATCTACCAGCTCCATACTCTGATCAACCAGCTGCACACTGTGATCTTCCAGCTGCACACTGTGATCTACCAGCTGCACACTGTGATCTACCAGCTGCACACTCTGAACTACCAGCTGCACACTCTGATCTACCAGCTTCACACTCTGATCTACCATCTGCACACTCTGATCTACCAGCTACACACTGTGATCTACCAGCTGCACACTGTGATCTACCAGCTGCACACTGTGATCTACCAGCTGCGCACTCTGATCTACCAGCAGCACACTGTGATCTACCGGCTGCACACTATGATGTACCAGCTGCACACTCTGATCTACCAGCTGCACACTCTCATCTACCAGCTGCACACTCTGATCTACCAGCTGCACACTGTGATCTACCAGCTTCACACTTTGATCTACCAGCTGCACACTCTGATGTACCAGCTGCACACTCTGATCTACCAGCTGCACACTGTGATCTACCTGCTGCACACTGTGATCTACCAGCTGCACACTGTGATTTACCAGTTGCACACTGTCATCTACCAGCTGCACACTGTGATCTTCCAGCCGCACACTCTGATCTAACTGCTGCGCACTCTGATCTACCAGCTGCACACTGTGATCTACCAGCTGCACACTGTGATTTACCAGTTGCACACTGTGATCTACCAGCTGCACACTGTGATCTACCAGCTGCACACTGTGATTTACCAGTTGCACACTGTGATCTACCAGTTGCACACTCTGATCTACCTGCTGCGCACTCTGATCTACCAGCTGCACACTCTGATCTACCTGCTGCGCACTCTGATCTACCAGCTGCACACTCTGATCTAACAGCTGCACACTGTGATGTACCAGCTGCACACTCTGATCTTCCAGCTGCACACTGTGATCTATCAGCTGCACACTTTGATTTACCAGCTGCACACTGTGATCTGCCAGCTGCTCACTGTGATCTACCAGCTGCACACTGTGATCTACCAGCTGCACACTCTGATCTACCTGCTGCATAGTGTGACCTATCTGCTGCACACTGTGATCTACCAGCTGCACACTGTGATCTACTAGCTGCACACTGTGATCTACCAGCTGCACAATGTGATCTACCAGCTGCACACTCTGATATACCAGCTGCACACTCTGATCTGCCAGCTGCACACTTTGATCTACCAGCTGCACACTGTGATCTACCAGCTGCACACTCTGATGTACCTGCTGCACACTGTGATCTACCAGCTGCGCACTGTGATCTACCAGCTGCACACTGTGATCTACCAGCTGCACACTGTGATCTACCAGCTTCACACTGTGATCTTCCAGCTGCACACTGTAATCTACCAGCTGCACACTCTGATCTACCAGCTGCACACTCTGATCTACCAGCTGCACACTCTGATCTACGAGCTGCACACTCTGATCTACCAGCTGCACACTCTGATCTACCAGTTGCACACTGTGATCTACCAGCTGCACACTGTGATCTACCAGCTGCACACTGTGATCTACCAGCTGCACACTCTGATCTACCAGCTGCACACTGTGATCTTCCAGCTGCACACTGTAATCTTCCAGCTGCACACTGTGATCTACCAGCTGCACACTGTGATCTTCCACCTGCACACTGTAATCTACCAGCTGCACACTGTGATCTACCAGCTGCACACTCTGATCTACCAGTTGCACACTCTGATCTACGAGCTGCACACTCTGATCTACCAGCTGCACACTCTGATCTACCAGTTGCACACTGTGATCTACCAGCTGCACACTGTGATCTACCAGCTGCACACTGTGATCTACCAGCTGCACACTCTGATCTACCAGCTGCACACTGTTATCTTCCAGCTGCACACTGTAATCTACCAGCTGCACACTCTGATCTACGAGCTGCACACTCTGATCTACCAGCTGCACACTCTGATCTAACAGCTGCACACTGTGATCTACCAGCTGCACACTGTGATCTACCAGCTGCACACTGTGATCTACCAGCTGCACACTCTGATCTACCAGCTGCACACTCTGATCTACCAGCTGCACACTCTGATCTACCAGCTGCACATTCTGATCTACCAGCTGCACACTCTAATCTACCAGCTGCACATTCTGATCTACCAGCTGCACACTCTGATCTACCAGCTGCACACTCTGATCTACCAGCTGCACACTCTGATCTACCAACTGCACACTTTGATCTACCAGCTGCACACTCTGATCTACCAGCTGCACACTGTGATCTACCAGCTGCACACTCTGATCTACCAGCTGCACACTGTGATCTACCAGCTGCACACTGTGACCTACTAGCTGCGCACTCTGATCTATCAGCTGCACACTGTAATCTACCAGCTGCACACTCTGATGTACCAGCTGCACACGGTGATCTACCAGCTGCACACTCTGATCTACCAGCTGCACACCCTGATCTACCAGCTGCACACTCTGATCTACCAGCTGCACACTGTGATCTACCAGCTGCATACTCTGATCAACCAGCTGCACACTGTGATCTACCAGCTACATACTGTGATCTACCAGCTGCACACTGTGATCTACCAGCTGCACACTGTGATCTAAGAGCTGCACACTCTGATCTACCAGCTGCACACTCTGATCTACCAGCTGCACACTCTGATCTACCAGCCGCACACTGTGATCTGCCAGCTGCACACTCTGATCTACCAGCTGCACACTCTGATCTACCAGCTGCACACTGTGATCTACCAGCTGCACACTGTGATCTACCAGCTGCACACTCTGATCTACCAGCTGCACACTCTGATCTACCAGCTGCACACTGTGAATCTACCAGCTGCACACTGTGACCTACCAGCTGCACACTCTGATCTACCAGCTGCACACTCTGATCTACCAGCTGCACACTGTGATCTACCAGCTGCACACTGTGACCTACCTGCTGCACACTCTGATCTACCAGCTGCACACTGTGATCTACCAGCTGCACACTGTGATCTACCAGCTGCACACTCTGATCTACCAGCTGCACACTTTGATCTACCAGCTGCACACTGTGATCTACCAGCTGCATACTCTGATCAACCAGCTGCACACTGTGATCTACCAGCTGCACACTCTGATCTACCAGCTGCACACTGTGATCTACCAGCTGCACACTCTGATCTACCAGCTGCACACTGTGATCTACCAGCTGCACACTCTGATCTACCAGCTGCACACTGTGATCTACCAGCTGCACACTGTGACCTACCAGCTGCACACTCTGATCTACCAGCTGCACACTCTGATCTACCAGCTGCACACTGTGATCTACCAGCTGCACACTGTGACCTACCAGCCGCACACTCTGATCTACCAGCTGCACACTGTGATCTACCAGCTGCACACTGTGATCTAACAGCTGCACACTCTGATCTACCAGCTGCACACTCTGATCTACCAGCTGCACACTGTGATCTACCAGCTGCATGCTCTGATCAACCAGCTGCACTCTGTGATCTACCAGCTGCACACTGTGATCTACCAGCTGCACACTGTGATCTACCAGCTGCACACTCTGAACTACCAGCTGCACACTCTGGTCTACCAGCTGCACACTCTGATCTACCAGCTGCACACTCTGATCTACCAGCTGCACACTCTGATCTACCAGCTGCACACTGTGATCTACCAGCTGCACACTGTGATCTACCAGCTGCACACTCTGATCTACCAGCTGCACACTGTGATCTACCGGCTGCACACTATGATGTACCAGCTGCACACTCTGATCTACCAGCTGCACACTCTCATCTACCAGCTGCACACTCTGATCTACCAGCTGCACACTGTGATCTACCAGCTTCACACTTTGATCTACCAGCTGCACACTCTGATGTACCAGCTGCACACTCTGATCTACCAGATGCACTCTCTGATCTACCAGCTGCACATTCTGATCTACCAGCTGCACACTCTGATCTACCAGCTGCACATTCTGATCTACCAGCTGCACACTCTGATCTACCAGCTGCACACTGTGATCTACCAGCTGCACACTCTGATCTACCAACTGCACACTTTGTTCTACCAGCTGCACACTCTGATCTACCAGCTGCACACTGTGATCTAGCAGCTGCACACTGTGATCTACCAGCTGCACACTGTGATCTACCAGCTGCACACTCTGATCTACCAGCTGCACACTCTGATCTACCAGCTGCACACTGTGATCTACCAGCTGCATACTCTGATCAACCAGCTGCACACTGTCATCTACCAGCTGCACACTGTGATCTACCAGCTGCACACTGTGATCTACCAGCTGCACACTGTGATCTACCAGCTGCACACTCTGATCTACCAGCTGCACACTCTGATCTACCAGCTGCACACTCTGATCTACCAGCCGCACACTGTGATCTACCAGCTGCACACTCTGATCTACCAGCTGCACACTCTGATCTACCAGCTGCACACTCTGATCTACCAGCTGCACACTCTGATCTACCAGCTGCACACTGTGATCTACCAGCTGCATACTCTGATCAACCAGCTGCACACTGTGATCTACCAGCTGCACACTGTGATCTACCAGCTGCACACTGTGATCTACCAGATGCACACTGTGATCTACCAGCTGCACACTCTGATCTACCAGCTGCACACTCTGATCTACCAGCTGCACACTCTGATCTACCAGCCGCACACTGTGATCTACCAGCTGCACACTCTGATCTACCAGCTGCACACTCCGATCTACCAGCTGCACACTGTGATCTACCAGCTGCACACTCTGATCTACCAGCTGCACACTGTGATCTACCAGCTGCACACTCTGATCTTCCAGCTGCACACTGTGATCTACCAGCTGCACACTGTGACCTACCAGCTGCACACTCTGATCTACCAGCTGCACACTCTGATCTACAGGCTGCACACTGTGATCTACCAGCTGCACACTGTGACCTACCAGCTGCACGCTCTGATCTACCAGCTGCACACTGTGATCTACCAGCTGCTCACTGTGATCTACCAGCTGCACACTCTGATCTACCAGCTGCACACTCTGATCTACCAGCTGCACACTGTGATCTACCAGCTGCATACTCTGATCAACCAGCTGCACACTGTGATCTACCAGGTGCACACTGTGATCTACCAGCTGCACACTGTGATCTACCAGCTGCACACTCTGATCTACCAGCTGCACACTGTGATCTACCAGCTGCACACTCTGATCTACCAGCTGCACACTGTGATCTACCAGCTCCACACTGTGACCTACCAGCTGCACACTCTGATCTACCAGCTGCACACTCTGTTCTACCAGCTGCACACTGTGATCTACCAGCTGCACACTGTGACCTACCAGCGGCACACTCTGATCTACCAGCTGCACACTGTGATCTACCAGCTGCACACTGTGATCTACCAGCTGCACACTGTGATCTACCAGCTGCACACTCTGATCTACCAGCTGCACACTGTGATCTACCAGCTGCATACTCTGATCAACCAGCTGCACACTGTGATCTACCAGCTGCACACTCTGATGTACCAGCTGCACACTGTGATCTACCAGCTGCACACTGTGATCTACCAGCTGCACACTCTGATCTACCAGCTGCACACTCTGATCTACCAGCTGCACACTCTGATCTACCAGCTGCACACTCTGATCTACCATCTGCACACTGTGATCTACCAGCTGCACACTGTGATCTACCAGCTGCACACTCTGATCTACCAGCTGCACACTGTGATCTACCAGCTGCACACTCTGATCTACCAGCTGCACACTGTGATCTACCAGCTGCACACTGTGATCTACCAGCTGCACACTGTGATCTACCAGCTGCACACTGTGATCTACCAGCTGCACACTCTGATCTACCTGCTGCACACTGTGATCTACCAGCTGCACACTGTGATCTACCAGCTGCACACTGTGATCTACCAGCTGCACACTGTGATCTACCAGCTGCACACTGTGATCTACCAGCTGCACACTGTGATCTACCATCTGCACACTGTGATCTACCAGCTGCACACTGTGATCTACCAGCTGCACACTCTGATCTACCAGCTGCACACTGATCTACCAGCTGCACACTGTGATCTACCAGCTGCATACTCTGATCAACCAGCTGCACACTGTGATCTACCAGCTGCACACTGTGATCTACCAGCTGCACACTGTGATCTACCAGCTGCACACTGTGATCTACCATCTGCACACTGTGATCTACCAGCTGCACACTGTGATCTACCGGCTGCACACTGTGATCTACCAGCTGCACACTGTGATCAACCAGCTGCACACTGTGATCTACCAGCTGCACACTGTGATCTACCAGCTGCACACTCTCATCTCTTGACTTACTGAATTATCTTCTCAGTTTCTTTCACTTCACAATGTTGTCAAGGTTTTGTTTTAACGGATTCATCCACTGAATTATCATAGAAGAAGTTATAAGGAACTTAAAAAATTGCTGAGTATGTGTTGTTGCAGTTAGAGTTGTAACACAAACCTGGTTAACCATGAAACTTTGAGAGCAAATATTGTACCATCATTATTCCGTGGTATTATATGCATTTTGAAAGTTATGTTGAATCAGTGGTCTATGTATGGAGGCGGGAGGAGAGAGCTAGAGTGTTTCCTCAGGGTCCGTGTCTTCTAGGGAGGCTGTATGGAGGCGGGAGGAGAGAGCATGAGTGTTTCCTCAGGGTCCGTGTCTTCTAGGGAGTCTGTATGGAGGCGGGAGGAGAGAGCAAGAGTGTTTCCTCCGGGTCCGTGTCTTCTAGGGAGGCTGTATGGATGCGGGAAGAGAGAGTAATAGTGTTTCCTCAGGGTCCGTGTCTTCTAGGGAGCCTGTATGGAGGCGGGAGGAGAGAGCATGAGTGTTTCCTCAGGGTCCGTGTCTTCTAGGGAGGCTGTATGGAGGCGGGAGGAGAGCAAGAGTGTTTCCTCAGGGTCCGTGTCTTCTAGGGAGGCTGTATGGAGGCGGGAGGAGAGAGCAGGAGTGTTTCCTCAGGGTCCATGTCTTCTAGGGAGGCTGTATGGAGGCGGGAGGAGAGAGCATGAGTGTTTCCTCCGGGTCCGTGTCTTCTAGGGAGGCTGTATGGAGACGGGAGGAGAGAGCAGAAGTGTTTCGTCAGGGTCCGTGTCTTCTAGGGAGGCTGTATGGAGACGGGAGGAGAGAGCAGAAGTGTTTCGTCAGGGTCCGTGTCTTCTAGGGAGGCTGTGTGGGGGCAGGAGGAGAGAGCAAGAGTGTTTCCTCAGGGTCCGTGTCTTCTAGGGAGGCTAAACCTAGATTATTGAGCAGGCGAATAATGTAGCACTGCAGTAAGCCTACTGGCCCATGATATATTAATAACACATGTTTCGTTAACCATGGACTGTATGAGTTCTGGTGCATGAAACATCTCAATAAAATATCATAAATTGCACATTCTCTCTTATTAATATGCATGACAGTACAGAGTACTATTATAAGGAAAGAAAAATGTTGGAGCCTTATATGAAAGCGAACGTGTAATAGAAGGAAGGAAACGTGTTGTAGTCACCGGTATTATAGAGAAAAGTATTTGGGCTACCAACATTAAAAAAGGGGAAACGTGTTGAGAAAAACTAGCATTAAAAACAGAGAAGCGGTGGTGTGGCCGTCAACATTACCAGTAAGGATATATGTTGGGGACACCTTTATTAAAACGAAGGAAACTTGATACCAGCATTATGAAGAGAGAAACGTGTTGGTGCACCTGCATTATAAGGAAGGAAACATGTTGGGCCAACCCGCATTAAAAAAAATGGAACGTGTTATGGCCAATGTTATGGAAAATGTGCTAAGGTCATCAACAGTAAAAACAGGAAACGTATGGTGGTCACCAGCATTATAAACACAGACATGTGTTGGGGATACCAGCGTAAATTATTTTATTATAAACAAGGGGAAGCGCTAAACCCGGAGGATTATACAGCACCTGGGGGGGGGATGTGGAAGGCATTCAGGCTTAACATGACTTAGTGGCTAACGCGACGGGCTGGAGTTTTGAGACTCTATGACCGCGGGTTCAATCCCGGCCGGGGGTATGGTTCATTCAGGCTTAATTCTGGGAACTGGAGCACAGATCCAATTCCCTAAATCAAGAGCCCCTCACCAACATCAAGGAACCTTCCTTGAGGGGATACCAGAGTAAAGGGCAGAAAACATACTGAATTCACCGGCATTAACAGGAAGTAAATATGCTGGAGCCGCTATAATTTTGTAGGTATTCCAGAAGGGAAACCTTACCTGGAGTATACCTGGAGAGGGTTTCGGAGCTCATCGCCCCCGCGGCTCGGTCTGAGACCAGGCCTCGTGGTGGATCAGGCACTTTAAAGAGGCTACCCGAATGTTTTTTCTTCTTTCGTGTCGATTTTACCTGATCACCTTCACACTTTCACTATTGTGACCATTATTAAAACAACTTGACACTCACTTTCATAAGAACAAGAACATAAGGGAGGAGCACTGCAGCAGGCGTACTGGCCCAACCTAGGCAGGTCTAAATCACATTCGCCCAAGAAGGAGCACTGCAGCATGCCTATTGGCAGGCACAGCATACCCATTCATGTAATTCTCTAACCTATTTTTAAAACTACACAACGTTTTAGCTTCAATAACGTTCCACTCATTCACAACTATATTACCAAACCAGTGTTTTCCTATACCCTTTCTAAATCTATTTTTTTTTCCAACTTTAACCCATTGCTTCGAGTCCTGTCTTGGTTAATTATTTTCAGTAACTTATCTACATCCACTTTATTTATTCACATTTTCCATTTATACACCAAAATCATATCCCTCAAATTTTTCGCCTTTCTAGAGAGTGCAGATTTAGGCCCCTCAGTCTATCTTCGTAGGAAAGATTTCTGGTACATGGGATCAACTTTGTCATCTTTCTTTGTACGTTTCCAGTGTATTTATGTCCAATCTGTGCAACATTATCTAAATGAAGAATAACCTTAGGACACCTGTTGTTCAGATATATGGTAGTGGAATTGTCTGCAGAAGTGTTTATGAAAAATGAGGTGAATTCTTGAATGGACGAGGAAAAAAGATGGGTTTTGCAATGAGGCATCTGTGAAGACAGAGTGCGTTAAGTCTGATGTAAAAAAAAGAGGGAATATATCAGAGTAAAGTGGCGCCAACACTTTTATATGAGGGTGGATCACGGGTTGTAAACGTTGCTGCGAGAACGCTGGTGGCAGTGAAGACTGAAGATAATGTTTGGTGTGAATATTTTGCGGAAAAAATGTAGCATGGATATTAGGAGGTGTATGGTTACTAAAAGTATTATCCAGAGGGCTGAGAAGGAGTCATTGAGGTGATTTGGGCATTCAGAAAGGATATAACAAAATAAAATGAGGTGGAGGGTGTATAAATCTATAGTGGAAGGAAGACGGTAACAGGGTCTTCCTAGGAAAGGTTGTTGGAAGAGGGCAAAGAAAGTTTTGAATGCGAGGGACTTGAACATCCAAGAGGTGTGTGTGTGAGTGTGATAGACAGGAGGGATAGGAGATAAATGTTTGTTGTGACTCGTGTTGTTGGCGTGTGAGCAAGGTAACACTTATGAAGGGATTCAGGAAGACTAGTTAGTCGGACTTTAGTCCTGGAGTTGGGAAGTACAGCGGCATCGCTCTGAAGGACCGGTGAGGATATTGCAGTTTTGATGGGCATCTGAGCTGTATTATCAGCCTCAGGCAAGACAGTGAGGGAGTGAAGAATGGTGAAAGTGTTTCTTCATTCTCGAGTGACCATTCCTCTGTGGGGACCACCACTTTGTTAAAAAAAATTGATGTCACTGGATTTTAAATGAAGGAGCTGTAAGCAATATAGAAAAGAGAAACGTGTTGGGACCTCCAGCATCATAAAGATTGAAACGAGTAGTGGCTAAAAGCACTAAAACGAAGGAAACATGCTACATTTATTAACATGAAGGAGAAGAAAATATATTACTGGGAAGGAATCGTGTTGAGTCAACGCACATAGTAAAGAGAGAAGCATGATGGAGCTTCCTGCAACATGATGGAGCTTCCTACTGCATGATGGAGCTTCCTGCAACATGACGGAGCTTCCTACAGCATGATGGAGCTTCCTGCAACATGATGGAGCTTCCTACTGCATGATGGAGCTTCCTGCAACATGATGGAGCTTCCTAATGAATGATGGAGCTTCCTGCAACATGATGGAGCTTCCTGCAACATGATGGAGCTTCCTGCAACATGATGGAGCTTCCTGATGCATCATGGAGTTTCCTGAAAGATGATGGAGCTTATTGCAACATGATGGAGCTTCCTGCTGCATCATGGAGCTTCCTGCAACATGATGGAGCTTTCTGCAACATGATGGAGCTTCCTGCAACATGATGGAGCTTCCTGCAACATGATGGAGCTTCCTACTGCATCAAGGAGCTTCCTGCAACATGATGGAGCTTCCTGCTGCATGATGGAGCTTCCTGCTGCATCATGGAGCTTCCTGCAACATGATGGAGATTCCTGCTGCATCATGGAGCTTCCTGCAACATGATGGATCTTATTGCAACATGATGGAGCTTCCTGCTGCATCATAGAGCTTCCTGCAGCATGATGAAGCTTCCTGCTGCATCATGGAGCTTCCTGCAACATCATGGAGCTTCCTGCAACATGATGGAGCTTCCTGCAACATGATGGAGCTTCCTGCAATATGATGGAGCTTCCTGCAACATGATGGAGCTTCCTGCAACATGATGGAGCTTCCTGTAACATGATGGAGCTTCCTGCAATATGACGGAGCTTCCTGCAACATGATGAAGCTTCCTGCAACATGATGGAGCTTCCTGCAACATAATGGAGCTTTCTGCAACATGACGGAGCTTTCTGAAATGGAGGTTCCTGCAACATAATGGAGCTTCCTGCAACATAATGGAGCTTCCTGCAACATGGTGGAGCTTCGTGCAATGGAACTTCCTGCAACATAATGGAACTTCCTGCAACATGATGGAGCTTCCTGCAACATGATGGAGCTCCCTGCAACATAATGGAGCTTCCTGCAACATAATGGAGCTTCCTGCAATATGATGGAGCTTATTGCAACATGATGGAGCTTCCTGCAACATAGTGGAGCTTCCTGCAATATGATGGAGCTTATTGCAACATGATGGAGCTTCCTGCAACATAATGGAGATTCCTGCAATATGATGGAGCTTATTGCAACATGATGGAGCTTCCTGCAACATGATGGAGCTTCCTGCAACATAATGGAGCTTCCTGCAATATGATGGAGCTTATTGCAACATGATGGAGCTTCCTGCAACATAGTGGAGCTTCCTGCAATATGATGGAGCTTATTGCAACATGATGGAGCTTCCTGCAACATCTTCCTGCAACATGATGGAGATTCCTGCAATATGATGGAGCTTCCTACATGACGGACATTGACGTGAGGGAGCTTCCTGCAACACGATGGAGCTTCCTGCAACATGATAGAGCTTTCTGCAATATGATGGAGCTTCCTGCAACATGATTGATCTTATTGCAACATGATGGAGCTTCCTGCAACATGATGGAGCTTACTGCAACATGATAGAGCTTCCTGCAATATGATGGAGCATCTTGCAACATGATGTATCTTATTGCAACATAAGGGAGCTTCCTGCAACATGATGGAGCTTTCTGCAACATGATGGAGCTTCCTGCAACATGATGGAGCTTCCTGCAACATGATGGAGCTTCCTGCAACATGATGGAGCTTCCTGCAACATGATGGAGCTTCCTGCAACATGATGGAGCTTACTGCAACATGATAGAGCTTCCTGCAATATGATGGAGCATCTTGCAACATGATGTATCTTATTGCAACATAAGGGAGCTTCCTGCAACATGATGGAGCTTTCTGCAACATGATGGACCTTCCTGCAAGATGATGGAGCTTCCTGCAACATGATGGAGCTTCCTGCAACATGATGGAGCTTCCTGCAACATGATGGAGCTTCCTGCAACATGCTGGAGCTTCCTGCAACATGATGGACCTTCCTGCAACATGATGGAGCTTCCTGCAACATAATGAAGCTTCCTGCAAAATAATGGAGCTTCCTGCAACATGATGGAGCTTCCTGCAACATGATGGAGCTTCCTGCAACATAATGGAGCTTTCTGCAACATGATGGAGCTTCCTGAAATGGAGCTGCCTGCAACATAATGGAGCTTCCTGCAACATGATGGAGCTTCGTGCAATGGAGCTTCCTGCAACATAATGGAACTTTCTGCAACATGATGGAGCTTCCTGAAATGGAGCTGCCTGCAACATAATGGAGCTTCCTGCAACATAATGGATCTCCCTGCAACATAATGGAGCTTCCTGCAATATGATGGAGCTTATTGCAACATGATGGAGCTTCCTGCAACATGATGGAGCGTCCTCCCACATGATGGAGCTTCCTGCAACATGATGGAGCTTATTGCAACATGATGGAACTTCTTGCAATATGATGGAGCTTCCTTCAACATGATGAAGCTTCCTGCAACATGATGGAGCTTCCTGCAACATGATGGAGCTTCCTGCAACATGATGGAGCTTCCTGCAACATGATGGAGCTTCCTGCAACATGATAGAGCTTCCTGCAGCATGACGGAGCTTCCTGCAACATGATGGAGCTTCCTGCAACATGATGGAGCTTCCTGCAATATGATGGAGCTTCCTGCAACAGGATGGAGCTTCCTGCAACATGATGGAGCTTCCTGCAATATGATGGAGTTTCCTGCAACATGATGGAGCTTCCTGCAACATGCTGGAGCTTCCTGCAACATGATGGAGCTTCCTGCAACATGATGGAGCTTCCTGCAACATGATGGAGCTTCCTGCAACATGATAGAGCTTCCTGCAACATGATGGAGCTTCCTGCAATATGATGGAGCTTCCTGCAACATGATGGAGCTTCCTGCAACATGATGGAGCTTCCTGCAATATGATGGAGCTTCCTGCAACATGATGGAGCTTCCTGCAACATGATGAAGCTTCCTGCAACATGATGGAGCTTCCTGCAACATGATGGAGCTTCCTGCAACATGATTGAGCTTCCTGCAACATGATTGAGCTTCCTGCAACATGATGGAGCTTCCTGCAACATGATGGAGCTTCCTGCAACATGATGGAGCTTCCTGCAACATGATGGAGCTTCCTGCAATATGATGGAGCTTCCTGCAACACGATGGAGCTTTCTGCAATATGATGGAGCTTCCTGCAACATAATGGAGCTTCCTGCAACATGATTGATCTTATTGCAACATGATGGAACTTCCTGCAACATTATGGAGCTTCCAGCAATATGATGGAGCTTCCTGCAGCATGATGGATTTTATTGCAACATGATGGAGCTTCCTGCAACATGATGGAGCTTCCTGCAACATGATAGAGCTTCCTGCAACATGATGGAGCTTCCTGCAACATGATAGAGCTTTCTGCAACATGAGGGAGCTTCCTGCAAAATGATGGAGCTTCCTGCAACATGATGGAGCTTCCTGCTGCATCATGGAGCTTCCTGCATCATGATGTATCTTTCTGCTGCATCATGGAGCTTCCTGCTGCATCATGGAGCTTCCTGCAACATGATGGAGCCTCCTGCAACATGATGGAGCTTTGTGCAATATGATGGATCCTCCTGCAACATGATGGAGCTTCCTGCTACATGATGGAGCTTCCTGCAATATGATGGAGCTTCCTGCAACACGATGGAGCTTTCTGCAATATGATGGAGCTTCCTGCAGCATGATGGAGCTTGCTGCAACATTATTGCTCTTATTGCAACATAATGGAACTTCCTGCAACATTATGGAGCTTCCTGCAATATGATGGAGCTTCCTGCAACATGATGGATCTTATTGCAACATGATGGATCTTATTGCAACATGATGGAGCTTCCTGCAACATGATAGAGCTTCCTGCAATATGATGGAGCTTCCTGCAACATGATAGAGCTTCCTGCAATATGATGGAGGTTCCTGCAACATGATGGAGCTTCCTGCAACATGACAGAGCTTTCTGCAACATGAGGGAGCTTCCTGCAAAATGATGGAGCTTCCTGCAACATGATGGAGCTTCCTGCAACATGATGGATCTTATTGCAACATGATGGAGCTTCCTGCTGCATCATGGAACTTCCTGCAACATGATGGATCTTCCTGCTGCATCATGGAGCTTCCTGCTGCATCATGGAGCTTCCTGCAACATGATGAAGCTTCCTGCAACATGATGGAGCTTCCTGCAACATGATGGAGCTTTCTGCAACATGATGGAGCTTCCTGCAATATGATGGAGCTTCCTGCAATATGATGGAGCTTCCTGCAGCATAATGGAGCTTCCTGCAACATGATTGCTCGTATTGCAACATGATGGAACTTCTTGCAACATTATGGAGCTTCCTGCAACATCATGGAGCTTCCTGCAACATGATGGATCTTATTACAACATGATGGAGCTTCCTGTAACATGATAGAGCTTCCTGCGATATGATGGAGCTTCCTGCAACATGATAGAGCTTCCTGCAATATGATGGAGCTTCCTACAACATGATGGAGCTTCCTGCAACATGATGGAGCTTTCTGCAACATGAGGGATCTTCCTGCAACATGATGGAGCTTCCTGCAACATGATGGAGCTTCCTGCAACATGACGGATCTTATTGCAACGTGAGGGAGCTTCCTGCAACACGATGGAGCTTCCTGCAACATGATAGAGCTTCCTGCAATATGATGGAGCTTCCTGCAACATGATGGATCTTATTGCAACATGATGGAGCTTCCTGCAACATGATGGAGCTTACTGCAACATGATAGAGCTTCCTGCAATATGATGGAGCTTCTTGCAACATGATAGAGCTTCCTGCAATATGATGGAGCTTCTTGCAACATGATGTATCTTATTGCAACATAATGGAGCTTCCTGCAACATGATGGAGCTTTCTGCAACATGGTGGAGCTTCCTGCACCATGATGGAGCTTCCTGCAACATGATGGAGCTTCCTGCAACATGATGGAGCTTCCTGCAACATGATGGAGCTTCCTGCAACATGATGGAGCTTCCTGCAACATGATGGAGCTTCCTGCAACATAATGAAGCTTCCTGCAAAATAATGGAGCTTCCTGCAACATGATGGAGCTTCCTGCAACATGATGGAGCTTCCTGCAACATAATGGAGCTTTCTGCAACATGATGGAGCTTCCTGAAATGGAGCTGCCTGCAACATAATGGAGCTTCCTGCAACATGATGGAGCTTCGTGCAATGGAGCTTCCTGCAACATAATGGAACTTCCTGCAACATGATGGAGCTTCCTGCAACATGATGGAGCTTCCTGCAACATAATGGAGCTTCCTGCAACATAATGGAGCTTTCTGCAATATGATGGAGCTTATTGCAACATGATGGAGCTTCGTGCAACATAATGGGGCTTCCTGCAATATGATGGAGCTTCTTGCAATATGATGGAGCTTCCTGCAACATAATGGAGCTTCCTGCAATATGATGGAGCTTCCTGCAACATGATGGAGCTTCCTGCAACATGATGGAGCTTCCTGCAACATAATGGAGCTTCCTGCAACATGATGGAGCTTTCTGCAACATGATGGAGCTTCCTGCAACATAATGGAGCTTCCTGCAACATAATGGAGCTACCTGCAACATGATGGAGCTTCCTGCAACATGATGGAGCTTCCTGCAACATAATGGAGCTTCCTGCAACATAATGGAGCTTTCTGCAACATGATGGAGCTTCCTGCAGCATAATGGAGCTTCCTGCAACATAATGGAGCTTCCTGCAACATAATGGAGCTTCCTGCAACATGATGGAGCTTCCTGCAGCATAATGGAGCTTCCTGCAACATAATGGAGCTTCCTGCAACATAATGGAGCTTCCTGCGACATATTGGAGCTTCCTGCAGCATAATAGAGCTTCCTGCAACATGATGGAGCTTCCTGCAGCATAATGGAGCTTCCTGCAGCATAATGGAGCTTCCTGCAACATAATGGAGCTTCCTGCAACATGATGGAGCTTCCTGCAACATGATGGAGCTTCCTGCAACATGATGGAGCTTTTTGTAACATGATGGAGCTTCCTGCAACATGATGGAGCTTCCTGCAACATGATGGAGCTTCCTGCAACATGATGGAGATGCCTGTAACATAATGGAGCTTCCTGCAACATGATAAAGCCTCCTGCAACATGATGAAGCTTCCTGCAAAATAATGGAGCTTCCTGCAACATGATGGAGCTTCCTGCAACATGATGGACCTTTCTGCAACATGACGGAGCTTCCTGCAACATGATGGAGCTTCCTGCAACATGATGGAGCTTTCTGCAACATGATGGAGCTTCCTGCAACATGATGGAGCTTCCTGCAACATGATGGAGCTTCCTGCAACATGATGGAGCTTCCTGCAACATGATGGAGCTTCCTGCAACATGATAGAGCTTCCTGCAGCATGATGGAGCTTCCTGCAACATGATGGAGCTTCCTGCAACATGATGGAGCTTCCTGCAATATGATGGAGCTTCCTGCAACATGATGGAGCTTCCTGCAACATGATGGAGCTTCCTGCAATATGATGGAGCTTCCTGCAACATGATGGAGCTTCCTGCAACATGATGGAGCTTCCTGCAACGTGATGGAGCTTCCTGCAACATGATGGAGCTTCCTGCAACATGATGGAGCTTCCTGCAACATGATGGAGCTTCCTGCAACATGATGGAGCTTCCTGCAACATGATGGAGCCATAACATTACAAGGAAGGAAATGCGTCGGGTCATCAAGATTAAAAGAAAAGGAAGTGTGTTGGAGCCAGCAGCATTAAAAGAGCGAAACGTGTTGAAAGTACCAGCACTGGAAAGAAAGAAACGTGTTGAAAGTACCAGCACTGGAAAGAGCGAAACGTGTTGAAAGTACCAGCACTGGAAAGAGAGAAACGTGTTGAAAGTACCAGCACTGGAAAGAGAGAAACGTGTTGAAAGTACCAGCACTGGAAAGAGAGAAACGTGTTGAAAGTACCAGCACTGGAAAGAGAGAAATGTGCTGAAAGTACCAGCACTGGAAAGAGAGAAACATGTTGAAAGTACCAGCACTGGAAAGAGAGAAACGTGTTGAAAGTACCAGCACTGGAAAGAGAGAAATGTGCTGAAAGTACCAGCACTGGAAAGAGAGAAACGTGTTGAAAGTACCAGCACTGGAAAGAGAGAAACGTGTTGAAAGTACCAGCACTGGAAAGAGAGAAAGTGTTGAAAGTACCAGCACTGGAAAGAGAGAAATGTGCTGAAAGTTCCAGCACTGGAAAGAGAGAAACGTGTTGAAAGTACCAGCACTGGAAAGAGAGAAACGTGTTGAAAGTACCAGCACTGGATAGAAAGAAACGTGTTGAAAGTACCAGCACTGGAAAGAGCGAAACGTGTTGAAAGTACCAGCACTGGAAAGAGAGAAACGTGTTGAAAGTACCAGCACTGGAAAGAGAGAAATGTGCTGAAAGTACCAGCACTGGAAAGAGAGAAATGTGCTGAAAGTACCAGCACTGGAAAGAGAGAAATGTGCTGAAAGTACCAGCACTGGAAAGAGAGAAACGTGTTGGGATAACTGGCATTAAAAGGAAAGAAAGTTTTTCAAGCCAAAACCAACATAAAAAAGGAAACGTGTTAAGGCCACTACCATTATAAAGAGAGAAACGTGTTAAGGTCACTACCATTATAAAGAGAGAAACGTGTTAAGGTCACTACCATTATAAAGAGAGAAACGTGTTAAGGTCACTACCATTATAAAGAGAGAAACGTGTTAAGGTCACTACCATTATAAAGAGAGAAACGTGTTAAGGTCACTACCATTATAAAGAGAGAAACGTGTTAAGGTCACTACCATTATAAAGAGAGAAACGTGTTAAGGTTACTACCATTATAAAGAGAGAAACGTGTTAAGGTCACCGCCATTATAAAGAGAGAAACGTGTTAAGGTCACTACCATTATAAAGAGAGAAACGTGTTAAGGTCACTACCATTATAAAGAGAGAAACGTGTTAAGGTCACTACCATTTTAAAGAGAGAAACGTGTTAAGGTCACTACCATTATAAAGAGAGAAACGTGTTAAGGTCACTACCATTATAAAGAGAGAAACGTGTTAAGGTCACTACCATTATAAAGAGAGAAACGTGTTAAGGTCACCACCATTATAAAGAGAGAAACGTGTTAAGGTCACTACCATTATAAAGAGAGAAACGTGTTAAAGCCACCGCCATTATAAAGAGAGAAACGTGTTAAGGTCACTACCATTATAAAGAGAGAAACGTGTTAAGGTCACTACCCATATAAAGAGAGAAACGTGTTAAGGTCACTACCATTATAAAGAGAGAAGCGTGTTAAGGTCACTACCATTATAAAGAGAGAAACGTGTTAAGGTCACTACCATTATAAAAAGAGAAACGTGTTAAAGTCACCATCATTATAAAGAGAGAAACGTGTTAAGGTCACTACCATTATAAAGAGAGAAACGTGTTAAAGCCACCGCCATTATAAAGAGAGAAACGTGTTAAGGTCACTACCATTATAAAGAGAGAAACGTGTTAAGGTCACTACCATTATAAAGAGAGAAACGTGTTAAGGTTACTACCATTATAAAAAGAGAAACGTGTTAAGGTCACCACCATTATAAAGAGAGAAACGTGTTAAGGTCACTACCATTATAAAGAGAGAAACGTGTTAAAGCCACCGCCATTATAAAGAGAGAAACGTGTTAAGGTCACCACCATTATAAAGAGAGAAACGTGTTAAGGTCACTACCATTATAAAGAGAGAAACGTGTTAAGGTCACTACCATTATAAAGAGAGAAACGTGTTAAGGTCACTACCATTATAAAGAGAGAAACGTGTTAAGGTCACTACCATTATAAAAAGAGAAACCTTGTTAAGGTCACCACCATTATAAAGAGAGAAACGTGTTAAGGTCACTACCATTATAAAGAGAGAAACGTGTTAAAGCCACCGCCATTATAAAGAGAGAAACGTGTTAAGGTCACTACCATTATAAAGAGAGAAACGTGTTAAGGTCACTACCATTATAAAGAGAGAAACGTGTTAAGGTCACCACCATTATAAAGAGAGAAACGTGTTAAGGTCACCACCATTATAAAGAGAGAAACGTGTTAAGGCCACCGCCATTATAAAGAGAGAAACGTGTTAAGGCCACCACCATTATAAAGAGAGAAACGTGTTAAGGCCACCGCCATTATAAAGAGAGAAACGTGCTAAGGCCACCGCCATTATAAAGAGAGAAACGTGTTAAGGCCACTACCATTATAAAGAGAGAAACGTGTTAAGGTCACCACCATTATAAAGAGAGAAACGTGTTAAGGCCACCACCATTATAAAGAGTAAAACATGGTGAGACCACGAACGTTAAGAGGACCGAAACATGTTGGCTCCACTTGCATTAAGAGGAAGTAAACGTGTTGTGGCCACAAGCGTTGCAAAGACGAAAACGTGTTGGAGCATTTGTGTTATAAATAGAGACATATGTTTCGACCATCAGCATTGTAAGGAAGGAAATGTGTTGAGTCTCTCAGCATTCAAATGATGAAAATCTGTCAGGGTTATCAGCAACATAGAGAAACATGTTAGTGCTATCAGCTTTTCTTAAATGGAAGGAAAGGTGTTGTGGACACCAACATTAAAAGAGAGAAACGTGTTATGACCTCGAAATGTGTTCAGGACACCAGTTTATTTTTATCTCTGTGTCTAAATCTTCATTATTTAAATGTTGTAATCAACATTATGAATTAAAAATTGCCTTTTGTAATTTAGGTACAGAATTAAAAGGTCTTCGTTGGTATTTATCATTTATTTTATTTACTCAGAACTTTCTAAATTTGATATACTTTTTCTCCTGTTTTTGGTAGAGGAATATTCTCCTTTGTCCCCATTGATTCCTCTTCTTCTTTCACAGTTGCAAACTGTCGCTAAGTTCACCCACAAGCGTCTATTTACATTTATTTCCTTCATACTCCCTTCCTCCATTCTGATTTCCTGTTTTTCTTTGTCAACATTATTATCACCTTTATTATCTTGCTCGTTCTTATGATCACTTTCAATTTCCTTCTTTTACATGGCCTCTCAAATTCGTCCACCAGATTTTGGAACTTCTCATAAGTCTTCTATGAAGAACTGTCATCGGTGAAAAGTAACTGTGACAACTGGCACTTTGTGCTACGCTCTTGATCTTTTTATTTACACATTCCTCTCCAACATTCCAGAATTTGCTTCTTTCATAATTCCATCTTAAATTATTTTAAATAACCATGATTACGTCACATATCCCTGTCTAAGGTTTGCTTTTAATGGTAAATTATCCCTTCTCGTTAACCTGAGCCTCGCTATCCACATAAAAACTTAACCGCTCTTAATAATGTACCGTCTGTTCCTAACACGAGCAACATCTGTCATATTTCTCCCTTTTTTCTACCCTGATTTATTCCTTTTCTAAATTCATAAATGTAACAAATACTCTTTAGTTTTATCTCAGTATTATTCACTTATATACTGCAGTGTAAACTACTCCAACAACAAAATTCACCCCTGCTTTTAACATTTGCCTCGATCTCATCTATTTCAGGTGCTTTATCTATTTCAGGTGCTTTATCTATTTCAGGTGCTTTGTACTCACTGCCTCCTGCACTTACAACCCCCCCCCAACACACTCATACATCAGCCTCTGACTCACTCCTACAAGATGTTATATCTCCCTGCCCAGTGCACGAATTAACTGCGTCTCTTCGTTCGTTGGTAGTCAATAACACAAAATATTCCCAGTGCCTCTCCCACCCATCTAATAACTCTTGAATTTTTTAATTGTTAAATACATTTGTTCGGTATTCTTTCTCAACTTATTAATCTCACTCAAAACTCGTTTATTATTCCTCTACAATTTTTTAATAAAACCTCACTCATTCTCTCTTTGGATCTCACTTTGGACTTTCTCGTTACTCTTTTAACCTCTCTTTTGCTTTCCATATACTCTGCCCTCCGAATTTCACTTCAACATTGTTAAAACCTCGCTTATGCTAGGTCATTCCAAGAATTTCTCGTGTTTCTCCCACCCTTCAATACCCACCAATGTCTGGTACACACTCTACCAATGTATTTTTAAATCTACGACAAATGTCTTCGACCACCTCATTACCTGTACTTTCTCAGGTCACTCCGGTAAACCAAAGTGATGAGAGAAATTAATTTTACTCAGAAATAAACAGAAAACTGGCGAAATTAGGAGCGCGAGAAAATAGTTGAATCAAACTGCAAATATAGGTGTGATAGAGCCAACGAGGCTAGAAACCATCGATGTGAGTCAATTAAAGGTTAAGAGGCTCGGCTCTTTTTACATCTCCCACCACACAGCTCACATTGCCTCTCAACAGATTAACAATATCAATGCCCACTCTACTCAGCAACTCTGCTCCTCTCAGCTGTGACAGGACCTATGCCAACCCTTATCATTTCTAGCTAAGTGCGTTCCAATCACTTGAACATTCCGTATACCTCACACACCAACTGCAGTGAGAACGGAACTATTTGGTTTTCTCTAATATACATTGATATGTAAATGTGAATTAACATAATGTGCAGTTGTTCCTTTCATCTCTCGCAAAACTGGCTGAGCGACATAGCTTGGCCTTGCTAATGTTAAATATTGGCCGGCTTACCTTCGATTGATTTCGCTGGATTTGCTTAGCATCACTGTTTCGTGAAGTTCAGGCTGGTTATCGCGGTATATTGGCAACTGTGAATTTATAAATAATATGGTGGAATGCTTGACGATAACCCTCTACTTCTCGTTTTGTTTTCATATACAGAAGCCATTGTATGTGCTAGACAATGAAAGGAAAACGTTGCCAGATTTTATTCTCACAATATATCCCTAACAAACGGTAGACTACATCACACTGCAGATGTACACAAATATGCTTAAGAAATAATATGAAAAAAAGAAAAAATGTACGCTTTTTTCACCCACCTACTCAGTACCAGCCAGACACCATCAACAACAGTTCCCACCCACCTACCCAGTACCACCCACTTCACCCTCACTTACCCAGACACCATCAACAACAGCCCCCAACACTCGAGACATCCTGCACTCCACATGGACCAATAACATGCATACACACTTCTGACTCAATTATTCTGTCATCCTCCTCTTCCTCAACTCCAGCGTGATACTCAAGATCAAATGGACACAGAAAACACTGGAAGTGGTAGCAAACATTATAACCACTGATGTTACAAAAAGAATAATTGAAACGCTTCGCTCGCGGAAGAGACTTCTCTAATCAATCATAGATAGAAGATGCCTCGTCCATGGGCGAAACGTCTCAATAAAGTTCTCCTTTGCAATTGTCTTTTTCACCACACGTTGGCTTAGCACACAATGTCTCAAGTATCAGTTATATGAAAAGAAGAGTAGAAAAAATATTAACATCCGGTCCAGATATTGACTACAAGGACAAAACAGATATGATAATGATATAGGAATAGTTGCCATAAATGGCCTACTTTATAAAAAGCACCTGGTGGTTACTAACCCCTTGCTCCAGGCACTTTAATCACCTCTTACGATATGCATGACTTACGGAGGAAAGATTCTTCTCCACTTCCCTATGGAAATGAAATGAAATAACACAACAAGATTAAGAAATTAGAAGAAAACTCAGACGAGTGTGTATACACATATATATATATGCAATAACATCACAGTAAACATGCATACATATATGTGCATAACAGCATGTGTAGTAGTTGTAGTAGTAGTAGTAGTAGTAGTAGTAGTAGTAGTAGTAGTAGTAGTAGTAGTAGTAGTAGTAGTAGTAGTAGCAATATTTACCTGTCATCTTTCGTGTTATGAGACACAAAAAGAGATACCAAGAATCCTACTAGTGAGTAGGTAGGTAGCATGGTAGTACCTCCCTGGGTGGTTGCTGTCTGCCAACCTTCAAGACTGATGCACTGAACAAATCGACTCAAGGCCGAGGGATTGATTACATCAAGCTCCTCTTTTTCTCCCTTTTCCTGCAATGGACTGAAGAAGCCACTGTGTGGCGAAACGTTTTCAGAATAATTGAACCCAAATGTTGCAAAAAGTGTCTCATTTATCAAGAAAAATACTGTACAAGTCCCTGATTTTCGCTCTGTTGATATTAATAGACTTAGGGAACATTTTTCTAACCTTTACTGGAGTTATATGGATAAATATTGTGCTGACGAATATCTTACACGAACGAAAGTTACTGGTAACATTACTTTTTCGTAATAATGTGCAATGCGCCAAAAGTATTTACAAATCAGTATATTCCCACAGAGGGAAATTAGATCAAATGAATGAATAGAAAACTAATATATGTATTAGGAGAGGAGAAAGGAATTTATAGGGGCATCAAAAGGAGAGAAGGTAACCTCACTGACCTGTATGTTCATATTAATAAAGAAATAAGGAAAGGAATTAGAAAGGCTAAACGCGACTCCGAAATTAAACTAGTGAATCAAGAAAAACATAGGCAGTTTCTGAGAACTTGGTCTGAGCAGGAAATGTGTTTTTTTACAGTTATTTCATGTCAGTCTTCACACAAAAAGGCATAAATTATATCTCAGCAATTAATAATTATACAGATCTTGAAGTAAGCAAATGGATGTGAATATCAAACAAGATAACAGATTTAAACAAATAAGTGTCCAGGCTGTGACGAACTGTTTTCAAGGGAACTTATAGAATGCAAGTGGGAGCTTAGTCAGCCATTAACAAGACATTTTAAGATATCACTCCAGACTGTTGTTGTGCCCGAGATGTGAAGATGGCTAATGTAATTCTTATCTTTAAATCAGAGAATAAGTAAATTTCATCAAGTTAGATCTAGCCTAGTAAATCTAACGACAATAGTTGATAAATTGTCAGAATCAGTTATAACTGATGTAATAAGCCATCTCGATGAACATGAGTTGATTAACAAGTCTCAACGCGAATTAATAAGGGTACATCCCTGCCTGAAAAATTTGCTGTCCTTCTTCAGAAAAGTATTAGAAGTTGTGGACCACGATAAAGAATGCATATTTTGTGTTTAACAAACCACTACAGAAAAAAAGTGATAGCTCATTGAATACGAGGTAACATTCTTTCATGAACAGAAGCATCGGTGATTAATAAAAATTGGAGAGTTTGCATAAATCAGAAATGGGACCAGTCACAAGTGATGATCCACAAGGATCAGTTTTATGCCCATAGTCGTTCATAATTTGCATTATTGACTTGGACGAGGAAATAGCAACTGACATGACTAAATTAGCTATTTACACTAAAAACAGACCAAATAATAGATTCTGGGATGATACCATTATATCCTCAGGCAAATTTGAATAATGTAATGCCTTATTATTGGGATTAATTTCAAGAAGGATAAGTAACAGGAGTCCAAAAGTTATTTTACAGCTCTATATATCACCTCACTTACATTATTATATTATAACCAGGAGCGCTAAACCCGTAGGGTCATAAGGAGTCATTCAAATTTGTCTCAAGCAAGGCGAAGAGATCTCCACACACACATTTCTGAAGACAAATATACCAGCAGAATGGACCACTTAAATAACATCTGTGTTTAACACAGGAAGTCTTACAACAACATGATCATTTACAACAGTTCACGACTCAGTGTTAAGAAGACGCTTCAAAACGCAGGATTTTGGAGTCATTACTTATCAGCAAATCGAACAACTGCAACCAGACCAACATCTTCTACAACACTGCTGATTCTCGTGTTGGAAACTTCGTGTTCACTATCCCACATAGCAATAGGTAATAGTATGGAGGAACACTGCAGCAGGACTACTGGCCCCAGTTATTCAGGCTCTTCTCAGATCCAACCTATCCTTAGCCATATCCAAGAATAAGCTTCAACCTTACGTGACTCTCCGCGTCATTACGCTCTCTATACTTTGACTCAATGGTGACTCGGCTCTTCTCTGCTCCACTTCATCTGTCTACAGTATATAAGCTCCATCTATTCGAATATGCTGCACTTTTGCGAAGACTGATGAACCGAACACATCGACTCCAGGCTGAGGGACTGATTACCTCAAACTCTCTCATCATCGTCCACAGTTTCTCTGCATTGGACTGAAGAAGTCACTGGCTGGTAAAATGTTTCCCGAATAAAGATTCCCAAGTGTAGCACAAGTGTCTGATTTATCATTAAGCTCACAATACTACAAATGCACATCCACTCTCTCCAGTAGATCTGTTGGTGTCTTCATCAAGTGTATTGTGTGGGAAAAACGTCGTCAATAAAGGATCACTTTATACTGCACTTGTATCTTTATCCATCTTGTTGGTATTTATACCATTTGTGTCTTTATTAACAACGTGTTTCCGACAATAATGATCTAGACGACATTGCGGTTCAGTAACAGGAAGTTCTCTCAGACAATCCCTGTCAATTCCTTTATAAAAAACTGTGAGACCAAATTATTTCTTCATATATTAATCAATAATAACACTTGATATGAGATATTTTCAACAGTTTCAACTATTTGCAGCCATCGTTAATTTCAAATTATCATTATTATTATTATTGTTATTATTATTATTATTATTATTATTATTATTATTATTATTATTATTATTATTATTATTATTATTGCTGTTGTTGTTGTTGTTTCTTTAAATATATTTTATAATAATAATAATAATAATAATTATTATTATTATTATTACTATTATTATTATTATTATTACTATTATTATTATTATTATTATTATTATTATTATTATTATTATTATTATTATTACAATAATGGAAATGAGCAGTATGTACTTGGGAATGAATAATACTCAGTATCGATCTGAGGAAGGAGAGGACTGTCCCACTTACAGAGATCAAGAACCCTTCCCAACATCAAGGTATGCCCATGATGGTATCTAATTCATATATGCTTTGGGAAATCTAATTACAGACACAGTAGGTAAGTTCCAGTACCTTGATTTTTTGATGAAGGTAGTCAGTAGTAATAGTAATAAGGTAGTCAGTAGTAATAAGGAGGTAAATACAATGGCGCACGAGTGTGCCCAGTCACAAGTGCTTGCATTGAAGGTCCCTCTGGTAATAGCTATTTTGAGGTTAGACTCAGAGGATTCCGCCCTCAAGTACCTGATGAGAGGTTGGTCTGGTACTCAAGCATTTCTGAGTTATTTTCAAATATTTGTAAGCATTCGTCAGAAGTTGTATATTTCTTTTTATAGCGCAGTAACTGAGAGCTTTATGATTACGCTGTACTATGCAAGACTTAAAATTGTAACGGAAGTGTTATCGGAAAGAAAGATGGTCTGTTTTGTTTACATTAGTTAAGTTAAATGTTATCTTGTTTGTGAGAAGCCGTGATGGCTGGCATTTTAAAGTGGTACTTTTGGCGCTGCCGGATGTGTCATTCACAGATGTGGAGGAGCAGGAAGAGGGTGAAGTGGAGGTGAGAGACGTAAATATATTTGCTGGTATTCAGTATTAATACTCACACCCTTGCCTACTTGGGCGTTCATGGTCTCTACTAGCCACAAGCCACACGTACCAATACCACCTCCCACTTAACAGATTTCAATTACACCAACACTTACAACCACTGTTTTTTCAAACATAAGTTAACCTATCATAAGCCCACATGACGTACTGCACACCCACAAGACATCGTTCTCACGTCCACATTGCACCTCATCACCAGCCACAACACTGTTTCGATGCTCATATTATTCACTACTATTATCCAAGCCCCAATTATGCCCCTTACGTAAACAATACAATACCATTTATAAATTTACATGCAATGTTCAGAAACCTCATGTGGAAGTCACGTAAGAAACCCAACGTAGAAAAATTAGGATAGGTTGGTGCAGAATGCACACCAGCCTAGCACTATTATATACATACTTATCACATACTTGATATTGATTTCAAGGGCTCTTCTATCCTAGCAGTCCGGCCAGAGGCCAGACTGCTTAGTTGACTGCCCGTTCATCTTGGCCGTTGCTGACACTTGGCAGAGGTTGTGGTTTATTTTCCACTTGAAAATATCTACCATTGTTCCGTCAATATTTCTGGCATCTCATGGTAATTGGTTAAAGGCTCTTGAACCATGAATGTTGACACTCTAATTTTTATTGTGTTTGCATTATCCTTGCATTACATTAGGTGTATTTTACATTTCCTAACGTGTGACTCACACTAGTAAGTTGTAATGGAAGAACGCAGGTTTGAGACATGGCCCTCAAGTATCTTCCGTGTACATACTATCAAGCCTTTCTCTGTTTCAAGTATTTTGAGGCGTACCTAACAGTTTAAATATTTTACTGACTCAATGCGGGCAATGAAAGAGCTTAACGGTTTCCAGATCTTACATCTCTACTGCCATCAACACAACTGTGGGCACGGAAAGGTATTTTAGACGTAAGAACTGCAGCTCTTTGAATAGCATCGTTATTTTAGATATTTTTTTGAAGGTTTTAATGAGCTATCTTGTTAGTTATCTGACATTTTTTTATATTTGCTTAAATTATAAGTCAACCAATATTATTAATCCAGAAGCATTTATATGTTCCTTTCTTTCTATGAAATATTCCTATATTTATATTCGATTCTCTTTTTAATTATTTATTCTTCCCATCACTAAGCAGTTGGGTATCACATCGGAATGTCAAGATACTGAACATTTTGCTTTGTTAAGAATATATTTTGTTCACTATCTTTGTAAACTATTTTCGTAGTTTATCTTTATATTTATTGACCTCATTTTATGGGTTATTATTCCATGGTTACAATTGTCAAATGTATTTGCAAAACATGACTCACGAGATCGTAATGACACTATTGCAAACAAACCATACCACGGGCGGGATTTGAACCCGGGGTCAGAGAGTCTCAAAATTCCATACCGTCGCGTTAGCCACTGAACCAGCTAGCCACGTTAGCTAGCTAGCTGGTCCAGTGGCTAATGCGATGGTCTGGAGTTTTGAGACTCTCTGACCGCGGGTTCAAATCCCGCCCGTGGTATGGTTTGTATTTGGAAAGTCCGTGTGGGTCACATCAGTGTTTTGCTCGTCTTCTAAAGCCCCCATGAGTTGTCTTGTCTTGCTGACTTTGTCTGTGTATCACACGCTTCTTCATGATATTAATAATTTGGCATTTTAGAACCTTTCAAAACCTATATATAATTATATTTTGCATTTACATACAGCTTATAGGTTTTAAAATTACTTAGGTATGTGAAACAGATTATTAGGTGCTTCTGGTAGCGGGGAGTAAATGATACGTCTTCGGTAGCCTCTTACTTTATTTGTAATGTCTTGGTGGGTACACAGGCTTGCGTGTTGTGCCCTTGGCCCAGGTAGGGCGATGCCCACGAGGGAGAGAGCTAGTACGCCTTCTGTCTTCTGCTAGGCCACTGAGAGAGTGAGAGAGTGTGGGACCAGCATCCCACTGACCTGGGCAGGCCCAGAGGGCAGCACCTTAGTGGCGCAAAATATGAACTAAGCTGGCAGACAGCACAGGCTGTCTGTGCAGATAGTACAGGCTGTCTGTGCAGACAGTACAGGCTGTCTACATGCGCTCGGCCACCTACCTTGCGTCGTCCCGACGCGACAATACTGGTGGTAAAAAAAAAAAACTCGGTCTCTCTCTCGTAGGAACAGGGCACAGAACACAAAATAAAAAACATATATATACATATGAACATGGAAAAAAAACTTCCTACAGGGAGGGAAGAAAAAAACGTGTGGGGTGTGCTAAACATCGTGGTCATAGGCAGTGAGCGTCTATGGGCATCACTGCACGCCTTCCTGCGTCTGGACAGATACTGCAACACAGGAGACATCGCTGCGGCTGAGCTGTGACGTAACGGGTTACGGTCTCCTCTAGAGCGGTGAAGCAGTCATCGTAGGAGTCACTGCAGGTTTCACTCAACCTGGGGCATGACATGCTGGTGTCCTCGAGTGAGGCGTCGTCAAAACTCGCCATCTGGGCAGGACTTCTGGCAAGCGACTCAGGAGGACACTTCTCGACTGGTACTGTCGCTGGGCTGTCACTGCCAGCGAGCGTGGAGCGAGTCGTGGAGTGAGTTGTGGCAGAGACGACTGGGCGAAACATCTGGGAGTCGTAACATCATACACCAGACTGCAGTGAGCAAGCTAGCAGTCAAAATGACATCTTCTTCGTGCAGGCTGCTCACTGAAGCTTGTGACACGATGCTGAAACAGCGCCTGCCGACAGGGCTAACTGCGGCTTGACGAGTGTCATTCTCTCGGCAGTTGGAGTTATAGCAGAGGTTAGTCTAAGCGTCCCCAGACTTATTTCTCTACATATAACTGCACTCTGAAGGTCTGGAGGTGAAGCGAAACAAATCTCGATGGGAATCGTAGCAGGTACGATTCTGCAGAACAACTATGAGCGACGAGCATAAGAGCTTTCTGCACAAGGGCTCGGGCTCAGGCTGACTGATATCAGCTGTCAAACGCGCTGGTCACACCGGGTGACTAAGTAACACAGTGGTGTTACTCCGGGGGTCTGGGCTCAGGACCACACTGGACACACGGAAAACTTTAAACACACCCACGGTACATGCGGTACAACATGGCTTAACTAGCAAATGGTACTTTTCTGTGCACAAAACTGACACTAAGTCATACACTAACATGTGAGAACACTGACTGAGAGAAATTAATTAACAGGTAATTCGGTGTCGTAAACAATTATGGCACAATTTTTATACTCTTTTTGAACAGTTAATTGTATTTTTTAATAATTAATGATAATTATCGAAAAATATATTTACTTATTATCGGAATTACATCGTGCACAAAAAAAATATTTTTTGGAAGACATATTATGTCAAAAAGCCGATTTAGTGTGTGAGAATGAGATTATTAAAGCATATTAATATTTAAAAAAAAATATCTGTAGTCTATTATTGCAATGACATTTAAAGTGTTTGCAAATCTTTACAATATTTTCTCGGAGAGGAAATGGGTTGACAAGGATGCAAGAACCGATGCGTTTACTTTACGAGGAACTAGTACTGCAAGTGCTGCTAATGAACCTCTGGACAATGAAAGTTAAGTCAAGAGGACGATCCTTGGAACACATCGGCTACGAGAGAGGTGGGAAGGGGCTAATGGTGCAATATCTTCCTCATGTTTCAATAATTTAGAGAAACGTTTAGTAGAAATGAGATGTTTATAATAACTTGGCGAGGGAAAGCAATAAATTGACGGAAACATCAGATTGAGCATAACAGTTTGTGTTCTTATGTACAGTAGTGTTCATAGACTGGAGCGCATGATATGTTAGCCTCTGGGCTCAGAGCATAGATTGCTCGGCATAGATTGTGTTGTGTGATAATTCTGGATGGTAGTACTACACAAATATTAATAACTTTCATTATGCATCTACTTCTAGATTATAAATTTATCTTCTCTGGAGAATGAGTTCATTCCATCTTCCATTATTAATTCATCCCTTTAATCCAGTATTCATCCTCTAGTTTATAGAGCCAAAGCGCTGGATAATAGATTCGTCCACCAGGATTAAGATTCACTCTTTTGAGAATAAATAAAGTCTTCTGGATTATTGATTCATTTCCCAAGATTTAAGATTTATCCCCACGGATTAGATGAATTCCCTCTGAATTACTGGTTCTGTCCTCCCTGGATCATGAACTCATTTCAATGAATGATGATTTCAATTCCTAGATAATGGTTTCATCCTTTCTGGATTATGGATTCATCCCCCTTAGTATGATGGACGATGGATTATGGGTTAATCTTTTTATGTTATGTATTCATTTCCTTGGACTGTTGATTTAACTTTCATGGATGAGTTGGTATTTTGATGATTTGCAGGTATCTTGGGTGTTGACTCAGGAGTGGGCACTTTGTTCCTACTCTGGGTATCAGCTGCACTTACCTAAATGAGCTGCTCTCCACTTCATGCCACTTAGCCTTGTTTCTTGTTTAATCTCTCAATCTTCCTATTTATTTACATGTTTTTTTCGCTTCTCCATTCTATCCCTTCTCCATTCTATCCCAATTCTCCAAATTCTTGTCATTCCTCTTATAATCTTAAAAACGTCTCTATACTTGGTGTGAAAACAGTATTGCTATAGGTATTTTGTATCCTGCCCATTGTTCTATATATACAAATATCTTTATCTATTTCATTCATCAATCCTTTCTTTAGTCTCCATCTTCCCGTCGAACACCTGGGTGTTCGACCTTTATCACCAGCGACCACAAGCTAGTCACATTTTCCACATACCTTCCCCGACCCTATATACTACCATGTTTTACACCAGGCGCTGCAGAAGCCCTGGGTCTTCTTACTACCATGTTCTACACCAGGCGCTGCAGAAGCCCTGGGTCTTCTTACTACCATGTTTTACACCAGGCGCTGCAGAAACCCTGGGTCTTCTTACTACCATGTTTTACACCAGGCGCTGCAGAAACCCTGGGTCTTCTTACTACCATGTTTTACACCAGGCGCTGCAGAAGCCCTGGGTTTTCTTACTACCATGTTTTACACCAAGCCCTGCAGAAGCCCTGGGTCTTCTTACTACCATGTTTTACACCAGGCGCGGCAGAAACCCTGGGTCTTCTTACTACCATGTTTTACACCAGGCGCTGCAGAAACCCTGGGTCTTCTTACTACCATGTTTTACACCAGGCGCTGCAGAAACCCTGGGTCTTCTTACTACCATGTTTTACACCAAGCCCTGCAGAAGCCCTGGGTCTTCTTACTACCATGTTTTACACCAGGCGCTGCAGAAGCCCTGGGTCTTCTTACTACCATGTTTTACACCAGGCGCTGCAGAAGCCCTGGGTCTTCTTACTACCATGTTTTACACCAGGCGCTGCAGAAACCCTGGGTCTTCTTACTACCATGTTTTACACCAGGCGCTGCAGAAGCCCTGGGTCTTCTTACTACCATGTTTTACACCAGGCGCTGCAGAAGCCCTGGGTCTTCTTACTACCATGTTTTACACCAGGCGCTGCAGAAGCCCTGGGTCTTCTTACTACCATGTTTTACACCAGGCGCTGCAGAAGCCCTGGGTCTTCTTACTACCATGTTTTACACCAGGCGCTGCAGAAACCCTGGGTCTTCTTACTACCATGTTTTACACCAGGCGCTGCAGAAACCCTGGGTCTTCTTACTACCATGTTTTACACCAAGCCCTGCAGAAGCCCTGGGTCTTCTTACTACCATGTTTTACACCAGGCGCGGCAGAAACCCTGGGTCTTCTTACTACCATGTTTTACACCAGGCGCTGCAGAAACCCTGGGTCTTCTTACTACCATGTTTTACACCAGGCGCTGCAGAAACCCTGGGTCTTCTTACTACCATGTTTTACACCAAGCCCTGCAGAAGCCCTGGGTCTTCTTACTACCATGTTTTACACCAGGCGCTGCAGAAGCCCTGGGTCTTCTTACTACCATGTTTTACACCAGGCGCTGCAGAAGCCCTGGGTTTTCTTACTACCATGTTTTACACCAAGCCCTGCAGAAGCCCTGGGTCTTCTTACTACCATGTTTTACACCAGGCGCGGCAGAAACCCTGGGTCTTCTTACTACCATGTTTTACACCAGGCGCTGCAGAAACCCTGGGTTTTCTTACTACCATGTTTTACACCAGGCGCTGCAGAAACCCTGGGTGTTCTTACTACCATGTTTTACACCAGGCGCTGCAGAAACCCTGGGTCTTCTTACTACCATGTTTTACACCAGGCGCTGCAGAAACCCTGGGTCTTGTTACTACCATGTTTTACACCAAGCGCTGCAGAAACCCTGGGTCTTCTTACTACCATGTTTTACATTAAGCGCTGCAGAAACCCTGGGTCTTCTTACTACCATGTTTTACACCAGGCGCTGCAGAAACCCTGGGTCTTCTTACTACCATGTTTTACACCAAGCCCTGCAGAAGCCCTGGGTCTTCTTACTACCATGTTTTACACCAGGCGCTGCAGAAGCCCTGGGTCTTCTTACTACCATGTTTTACACCAGGCGCTGCAGAAGTCCTGGGTCTTCTTACTACCATGTTTTACACCAAGCCCTGCAGAAGCCCTGGGTCTTCTTACTACCATGTTTTACACCAGGCGCTGCAGAAGTCCTGGGTCTTCTTACTACCATGTTTTACACCAGGCGCTGCAGAAGTCCTGGGTCTTCTTACTACCATGTTTTACACCAAGCCCTGCAGAAGCCCTGGGTCTTCTTACTACCATGTTTTACACCAGGCGCTGCAGAAGCCCTGGGTCTTCTTACTACCATGTTTTACACCAGGCGCTGCAGAAGCCCTGGGTCTTCTTACTACCATGTTTTACACCAGGCGCTGCAGAAGCCCTGGGTCTTCTTACTACCGTGTTTTACACCAGGCGCTGCAGAAGCCCTGGGTCTTCTTACTACCATATTTTACACCAGGCGCTGCAGATGCCCTGGGTCTTCTTACTACCATGTTTTACACCAGGCGCTGCAGAAACCCTGGGTCTTCTTACTACCATGTTTTACACCAAGCCCTGCAGAAGCCCTGGGTCTTCTTACTACCATGTTTTACACCAGGCGCTGCAGAAGCCCTGGGTCTTCTAACTACCATGTTTTACACCAGGCGCTGCAGAAGCCCTGGGTCTTCTTACTACCATGTTTTACACCAGGCGCTGCAGAAGCCCTGGGTCTTCTTACTACCATGTTTTACACCAGGCGCTGCAGAAGCCCTGGGTCTTCTTACTACCATGTTTTACACCAGGCGCTGCAGAAGCCCTGGGTCTTCTTACTACCATGTTTTACACCAGGCGCTGCAGAAGCCCTGGGTCTTCTTACTACCATGTTTTACACCAGGCGCTGCAGAAACCCTGGGTCTTCTTACTACCATATTTTACACCAGGCGCTGCAGATGCCCTGGGTCTTCTTACTACCATGTTTTACACCAGGCGCTGCAGAAACCCTGGGTCTTCTTACTACCATGTTTTACACCAAGCCCTGCAGAAGCCCTGGGTCTTCTTACTACCATGTTTTACACCAGGCGCTGCAGAAGTCCTGGGTCTTCTTACTACCATGTTTTACACCAGGCGCTGCAGAAGTCCTGGGTCTTCTTACTACCATGTTTTACACCAAGCCCTGCAGAAGCCCTGGGTCTTCTTACTACCATGTTTTACACCAGGCGCTGCAGAAGCCGTGGGTCTTCTTACTACCATGTTTTACACCAGGCGCTGCAGAAGCCCTGGGTCTTCTTACTACCATGTTTTACACCAGGCGCTGCAGAAGCCCTGGGTCTTCTTACTACCATGTTTTACACCAGGCCCTGCAGAAGCCCTGGGTCTTCTTACTACCATGTTCTACACCAGGCGCTGCAGAAGCCCTGGGTCTTCTTACTACCATGTTTTACACCAGGCGCTGCAGAAGCCCTGGGTCTTCTTACTACCATGTTTTACACCAGGCGCTGCAGAAACCCTGGGTCTTCTTACTACCATGTTTTACACCAAGCCCTGCAGAAGCCCTGGGTCTTCTTACTACCATGTTTTACACCAGGCGCTGCAGAAGTCCTGGGTCTTCTTACTACCATGTTTTACACCAGGCGCTGCAGAAGTCCTGGGTCTTCTTACTACCATGTTTTACACCAAGCCCTGCAGAAGCCCTGGGTCTTCTTACTACCATGTTTTACACCAGGCGCTGCAGAAGCCGTGGGTCTTCTTACTACCATGTTTTACACCAGGCGCTGCAGAAGCCCTGGGTCTTCTTACTACCATGTTTTACACCAGGCGCTGCAGAAGCCCTGGGTCTTCTTACTACCATGTTTTACACCAGGCCCTGCAGAAGCCCTGGGTCTTCTTACTACCATGTTCTACACCAGGCCCTGCAGAAGCCCTGGGTCTTCTTACTACCATGTTCTACACCAGGCCCTGCAGAAGCCCTGGGTCTTCTTACTACCATGTTTTACACCAGGCGTTGCAGAAGCCCTGGGTCTTCTTACTACCATGTTTTACACCAGGCGCTGCAGAAGCCCTGGGTCTTCTTACTACCATGTTTTACACCAGGCGCTGCAGAAGCCCTGGGTGTTCTTACTACCATGTTTTACACCAGGCGCTGCAGAAACCCTGGGTCTTCTTGCTACCATGTTTTACACCAGGCCCTGCAGAAGCCCTGGGTCTTCTTACTACCATGTTTTACACCAGGCGCTGCAGAATCCCTGGGTCTTCTTACTACCATGTTCTACACCAGGCGCTGCAGAAGCCCTGGGTCTTCTTACTACCATGTTTTACACCAGGCCCTGCAGAAGCCCTGGGTCTTCTTACTACCATGTTTTACACCAGGCGCTGCAGAAGCCCTGGGTCTTCTTACTACCATGTTCTACACCAGGCGCTGCAGAAGCCCTGGGTCTTCTCACTCCCTTGTGCTTCCTGTCCTATTTTGCTTTTTCAAATTTTTGTGGTTTGGCACCTGTGTTCTCACGTCTGGATTATTGTTTTGCTGTAGCAATTTATTTCAAGATACGTGAGATATAAGACTGCTCACACATATTTTCAACGAAAATATAACAAGAAAATTCTCACAAGTGCAACTAATGTGACATTTATTGTAGCAACGTTTCGCTCTCCAGGAGCTTTATCAAGCCATTACAAACAATACATGGACACAGAGGGTATATAAAGGCTCAGAGTGAGGTGAATACTAGTGAGGTACCATTTCGATGTTCACTAGTGGTAGTAGTAGTAGTAGTAGTGGTAGTGACAAAAGCAATAAATTCGTACATGAGTAAAAGGATATAAAAGCTATTACTTGGGTAACATAAAAATAGGTTGGACAAATATAAACTGGAATGAGGCAGGTTGTTTCAGTGTTCACTCTCTGTGCTTTGTGTAGAGTGAACACTGAAACAACCTGCCTCATTCCAGTTTATATTTGTCCAACCTATTTTTATGTTACCCAAGTAATAGCTTTTATATCCTTTTACTCATGTACGAATTAATTGCTCTACCATATTGTATTACTTTTGTCACTACCACTACTACTACTACTACCACTAGTGAACATCGAAATGGTACCTCACTAGTATTCACCTCACTCTGAGCCTTTATATACCCTCTGTGTCCATGTATTGTTTGTAATGGCTTGATAAAGCTCCTGGAGAGCGAAACGTTGCCACAATAAATGTCACATTAGTTGCACTTGTGTCCTTTTACTTTACATATTGTCGGTAATTCTACCAACTTTATTACAAGAAAATTCTCATAACACTTGAAATGTCCATTCTGAATTGGAGAAGTGGAAAAATTCATAATGAATATACTTGGAAAATAGTTGACTGTCAGTTCCTGACTCACCTGCACATTACCGTAAGTATTACCTGAAGAGAGAGACTAAAAAAAGGCCGAAGTATAGAAAATGCACAGTGAATAGCAAAGGTGTCGTTCTGACAGTTCGATAATGCTTTGTTAACAGAAAATGCATAGTGAATAGCAAAGGTGTCGTTCTGACAGTTCGATAATGCTTTGTTAACAGAAAATGCACAGTGAATAGCAAAGGTGTCGTTCTGACAGTTCGATAATGCTTTGTTAACAGAAAATGCACAGTGAATAGCAAAGGTGTCGTTCTGACAGTTCGATAATACTTTGTTAACAGTACTTGACTCTTGAGCAGTTTCCTTCAACCTGTTATTTTCGAAGGCAGAATTTTTCAGAAGGAAACTAAACCCTTACCAAGTGAGAGTGATGGCTATGTCGGCCTCAGGCTGTACTTGATATAAATTTCAAACAAGCTGACGAGTACGACACATCAAAAACACTTAAGTATGATTATTAAGTATCCTTGAAGGGTGACCTTCAAGGATACTTAAGATGCTGCCTGAGTTTTTCCTTCTACAACTGTGTGTGTGTACTCACCTATTTGTACTCACCTATTTGTGGTTGCAGGGGTCGATTCATAGCTCCTGGCCCCGCCTCTTCACTGATTGCTACTAGTTCCTCTCTCTCCTTGCTCCATGAGCTTTATCATACCTCGCCTTAAAACTATGTATGGTTCCCGCCTCCACTACTTCACTTTCTAGGCTATTCCACAGCTTGACTACTCTATGACTGAAGAAATACTTCCTAACATCCCTTTGATTCATCTGAGTCTTCAACTTCCAATTGTGACCTCTCGTGTCTGTGTCCCATCTCTGGAACATCCCATCTTTGTCCACCTCGTCTATTCCGCGCAGTATTTTATATGTCGTTATCATGTCTCCCCTGACCCTCCTGGCCTCCAGTGTCGTCAGGCGATTTCCCTCAACCTTTCTTCGTAGGACAATCCCCGTAGCTCTGGGACTAGTCTTGTTGCAAACCTTTGCACTTTCTCTAATTTCTTGACTTGCTTGACTAGGTGTGGATTCCAAACTGGTGCTGCATACTCCAGTATGGGCCTGACGTAAATGGTATACAGAGTCTTGAACGACTCCTTACTGAGGTATCGGAACGCTATCCGTAGGTTTGCCAGGCGCCCGTATGCTGCAGCAGTTATCTGATTGATATGCGCCTCAGGAGATATGCTCGGTGTTATACTCACCCCCAGATCTTTTTCCTTGAGTGAGGTTTGTAGACTTTGGCCGTCTAAACTATATTGTGTCTGCGGTCTTCTTTGCCCTTCCCCAATCTTCATGACTTTGCATTTGGCGGGGTTAAACTCAAGGAGCCAGTTGCTGGACCAGGCTTGTAGCCTGTCCAGGTCTCTTTGTAGTCCTGCCTGATCCTCATCCGATTTGATTCTTCTCATTAGCTTCACATCGTCCGCAAACAAGGACACTTCTGAGTCTATCCCTTCCGTTATGTCATTCACATATACCAAGAACAGCACAGGTCCTAGGACTGACCCCTGTGGAACCCCGCTTGTCATAGGCGCCCACTTTGACACCTCGTCACGTACCATGACTCGTTGTTGCCTCCCTGTAAGGTATTCTCTTATCCATTGCAGTGCCTTTCCTGTTATGTGTGCCTGATCCTCTAGCTTTTGCATTAACCTCTTGTGAGGAACTGTATCGAAGGCCTTCTTGCAGTCCAAAAAAATGCAGTCGATCCACCCCTCTCTCTCTTGTCTTACTTCTGTCACCTTGTCATAAAACTCTAATAGGTTTGTGACACAGGATTTTCCTTCCCTGAAACCATGCTGGTTGTCAATTATACACTTGTTTCTTTCCAGGTGCTCCACCACTTTCCTCCTGATGATCTTCTCCATGACCTTGCATACTATACACGTTAGTGATACAGGTCTGTAGTTTAGTGCCTCATGTCTGTCTTCCTTTTTAAAATTTGGGACTACATTTGCCATCTTCCATACCTCGGGGAGTTGCCCAGTTTCAAATGATGTGTTGAAGATCTTTATTAATGGTGTGTGTGTGTGTGTACTCACCTATTTGTACTCACCTATTTGTGGTTGCAGGGGTCGAGTCCTAGCTCCTGGCCCCGCCTCTTCACCGGTTGCTACTGGGCCCTCTCTCTCCCCGCTCCATGAGCTTTATCAAACCTCGTCTTAAAACTGTGTATGGTTCCTGCCTCCACTACGTCATTTTCTAGGCTATTCCACTGCCTTACAACTCTATGACTGAAGAAATACTTCCTACTATCTCTCTGACTCATTTGTGTCTTCAACTTCCAATTGTGGCCTCTTGTTTCTGTGTCCCCTCCCTGGAACATCCTGTCTTTGTCCACCTTGTCTATTCCACGCAGTATTTTATATGTCGTTATCATGTCTCCCCTGACCCTCCTGTCCTCCAGTGTCGTCAGGCCGATTTCCCTTAATCTTTCTTCATAGGACATTCCCCTTAGCTCTGGAACTAACCTTGTCGCAAACCTTTGTACTTTCTCTAGTTTCTTGACGTGCTTTATCAAGTGCGGGTTCCAAACAGGTGCTGCATACTCCAGTATGGGCCTGACATACACGGTGTACAGTGTCTTGAATGATTCCTTACTAAGGTATCGGAATGCTGTTCTCAGGTTTGCCAGGCGCCCATATGCTGCAGCAGTTATCTGATTGATGTGTGCTTCCGGAGACATGCTCGGTGTTATACTCACCCCAAGATCTTTCTCCTTGAGTGAGGTTTGCAGTCTTTGGCCACCTAGCCTATACTCTGTCTGTGGTCTTCTGTGCCCTTCCCCTATCTTCATGACTTTGCATTTGGCAGGATTAAATTCGAGAAGCCATTTGCTGGACCAGGTGTCCAGTCTGTCCAGGTCTCTTTGAAGTCCTGCCTGGTCTTCATCAGATTTAATTCTCCTCATTAACTTCACATCATCTGCAAACAGGGACACTTCTGAATCCAACCCTTCCGTCATGTCGTTCACATATACCAAAAATAGCACTGGTCCTAGGACCGACCCCTGTGGGACCCCGCTCGTCACAGGTGCCCACTGTGATACATCATTACGTACCATGACTCGTTGTTGCCTCCCTGTCAGGTATTCTCTGATCCATTGCAGTGCCCTTCCTGTTATATGCGCCTGATGCTCTAGCTTCTGCACTAATCTCTTGTGAGGAACTGTTTCAAAGGCCTTCTTGCAGTCCAAGAAGATGCAATCAACCCACCCCTCTCTCTCTTGTCTTACTTCTGTTATTTTATCGTAAAACTCCAGAAGGTTTGTGACACAGGATTTGCCTTCCGTGAATCCGTTCTGTGTGTGTGTGTGTGTGTGTGTGTGTGTGTGTGTGTGTGTGTGTGTGTGTGTGTGTGTGTGTGTGTGTGTGTGTGTGTGTGTGTGTGTGTGTACTCACCTAGTTGTACTCACCTAGTTGAGGTTGCGGGGGTCGAGTCTGAGCTCCTGGCCCCGCCTCTTCACTGATCGCTACTAGGTCACTCTCCCTGAACCGTGAGCTTTATCATACCTCTGCTTAAAGCTATGTATGGATCCTGCCTCCACTACATCGCTTCCCAAACTATTCCACTTACTGACTACTCTGTTGCTGAAGAATTACTTCCTAACATCCCTGTGATTCATCTGTGTCTTCAACTTCCAACTGTGTCCCCTTGTTACTGTGTCCAATCCCTGTCTTTGTCCACCTTGTCAATTCCTCTCAGTATTTTTATGTCGTTATCATGTCCCCCTTATCTCTCCTGTCCTCCAGTGTCGTCAGGTTGATTTCCCTTAACCTCTCCTCGTAGGACATACCTCTTAGGTCTGGGACTAGTCTTGTTGCAAACCTTTGCACTTTCTCTAGTTTCTTTACGTGCTTGGCTAGGTGTGGGTTCCAAACTGATGCCGCATACTCCAATATGGGCCTAACGTACACGGTGTACAGGGTCCTGAACGATTCCTTATTAAGATGTCGGAATGCTGTTCTGAGGTTTGCTAGGCGCCCATATGCTGCAGCAGTTATTTGGTTGATGTGCGCTTCAGGAGATGTGCCTGGTGTTATACTCACCCCAAAATCTTTTTCCTTGAGTGAGGTTTGTAGTCTCTGGCCCCCTAGACTGTACTCCGTCTGCGGTCTTCTTTGCCCTTTCCCAATCTTCATGACTTTGCACTTGGTGGGATTGAACTCCAGGAGCCAATTGCTGGACCAGGTCTGCAGCCTGTCCAGATCCCTTTGTAGTTCTGCCTGGTCCTCGATCGAGCGAATTCTTCTCATCAACTTCACGTCATCTGCAAACAGGGACACCTCAGAGTCTATTCCTTCCGTCATGTCGTTCACAAATACCAGAAACAGCACTGGTCCTAGGACTGACCCCTGTGGGACCCCGCTGGTCACAGGTGCCCACTCTGACACCTCGCCACGTACCATGACTCGCTGCTGTCTTCCTGACAAGTATTCCCTGATCCATTGTAGTGCCTTCCCTGTTATCCCTGCTTGGTCCTCCAGTTTTTGCACCAATCTCTTGTGTGGAACTGTGTCAAACGCCTTCTTGCAGTCCAAGAATATGCAATCCACCCACCCCTCTCTCTCTTGTCTTACTGCTGTCACCATGTCATAGAACTCCAGTATGTTTGTGACACAGGATTTCCCGTCCCTGAAACCATGTTGGCTGCTGTTGATGAGATCATTCCTTTCTAGGTGTTCCACCACTCTTCTCCTGATAATCTTCTCCATGATTTTGCATACTATACATGTCAGTGACACTGGTCTGTAGTTTAATGCTTCATGACTGTCTCCTTTTTTAAAGATTGGGACTACATTTGCTGTCTTCCATGCCTCAGGCAATCCCCCTGTTTCGATAGATGTTTTGAATATTGTTGTTAGGGGTACACATAGCACCTCTGCTCCCTCTCTCAATACCCATGGGGAGATGTTATCTGGCCCCATTGCCTTTGAGGTATCTAGCTCACTCAGAAGCCTCTTCACTTCTTCCTCGGTTGTGTGCACTGTGTCCAGCACATGGTGGTGTGCCCCACCTCTCCGTCTTTCTGGAGCCCCTTCTGTCTCCTCTGTGAACACTTCTTTGAATCTCTTGTTGAGTTCCTCACATACTTCACGGCCATTTCTTGTTGTCTCTCCTCCTTCCTTCCTTAGCCTAATTACCTGGTCCTTGACTGTTGCTTTCCTCCTGATGTGGCTGTACAAGAGTTTCGGGTCAGATTTGGCTTTCGCTGCTATGTCATTTTCATATTGTCTTTGGGCTTCCCTTCTTATCTGTGCATATTCGTTTCTGGCTCTACGACTGCTCTCCTTATTCTCCTGGGTCCTTTGCCTTCTATATTTTTTCCATTCCCTAGCACACTTGGTTTTTGCCTCCCTGCACCTTTGGGTAAACCATGGGCTCATCCTGGCTTTTTCATTATTCCTGTTACCCTTGGGTACAAACCTCTCCTCAGCCTCCTTGCATTTTGTTGCTACATATTCCATCATCTCATTAACTGGCTTCCCTGCCAGTTCTCTGTCCCACTGTACCCCATTCAGGAAGTTCCTCATTCCTGTGTAGTCCCCTTTCTTGTAGTTTGGCTTCATTCATCCTGGGCTTCCTGCTTCTCCCTCCACTTGTAGCTCTACTCTGTATTCGAAGCTTAAAACCACATGGTCACTGGCCCCAAGGGGTCTTTCATATGTGATGTCCTCGATATCTGCACTACTAAGTCCAGCCTTGCTGGTTCATCCTCTCCTCTCTCTCTTGTAGTGTCCCTTACGTGTTGGTACATGAAGTTTTCCAGTACCACCTCCATCATCTTAGTCCTCCATGTATCTTGGCCCCCATGCGGGTCCAAGTTCTCCCAATCGATCTCCTTGTGGTTAAAGTCACCCATGATCAGGAGCTTTGCCCTGCATGCATGAGCTCTTCTGGCCACTGTAGCCAGTGTGTCAACCATCGCTCTATTGCTCTCGTCGTACTCTTGCCTTGGCCTCTTGCTGTTCTGTGGTGGGTTATACATCACTGCTATTACCACCTTGGGACCTCCAGAGTGAAGCGTTCCCGCTATGTGATCACTTTCTTCTCCGCTGTCTCCTCTCTCCAGCTCATCAAAATTCCAGCGATTTTTGATCAGCAATGCCACTCCTCCACCCCCCCTGTTCCCTCTGTCTTTCCTCAGGATTTGGTATCCCGTTGAAAAGATGGCATCTGTTATCATACCTGTAAGCTTGGTTTCTGTGAGAGCTGTGATGTCCGGTGATGCCTCTTTGACTCTTTCATGCCACTCCCACTTATTTGTTATTCCATCAGCTATTGTGTACCATACCTTCAGTTTCCTTTCCAACACTGTGGTTTGGGGGGCCTGTGAGGGTGGGAGACCTGGTAGCATACTGTGGGATTCTATAGCTCGGTGTTGGGTGGAGGCTGTGGGTATGGATTGTAGTGTGTGTTGGGATGGTGTGATAGGTTGTATGGTTCTGAGAATAGTTGTGTGTGTGCTTGCCCTTGCTGTTCTGTTCTGCTCTGACTGACTTCTGCTGGTTCCATCCTTGTCTCTTTTCCTAGCTTCTTTCGCTTTTTTGTCCTCTCCCTCAGCTGCTGTCGTTCTGATTGTGTTCTGTCTCTGTCTCTTCCGAGTATTTCAATCGTGGTTTCTCTTGGAGGATCCTGTTTCGCACTGTTTCCGTCCTGAGAATCAGCTTGATTGGTCGGCTTCTCCCCTTCGAGTACCCCCCTATTCTCTGAAAATTTACAATCTCGTCCATCTCTTCACCTATTTCTGTGATGATTTTCTCAATCTCCTTTCTTTCTTCCTGCTGCCTTTCAGTGTGTATCCTTTCCTCTCTCTCCTGAAGCCCATGGATAAACACTGATTTTGCCCTTTCCTCCTCCCATTGCCTCACCCTCTGTGACTCTGGATCCTGCCTGTATGTGGTCAGTTTCTCCCTTTATTTTTCCAGTGGCTCTTGATAGCATGGTTGTGCCTCAGCATTCGACCTATCACCCTCTCCATCTGCACCCAGCTGTTCTTCCCTTTCACTCCTTGGCCCTCCTTGGCAGGCTGATATGACCTTAGCATAATTCATAATCCCTTCCTTCCTGTTCGGCCTCGCAGCTTCATATGCTGTGTCTTCTCTGGTCACTGCCCCTGTAACTCGCTTCAGCCTGTTTATCTCAACTTCTAGGACTCTTATCTTTTGTGTGTGTGTGTGTGTGTGTGTGTGTGTGTGTGTGTGTACTCACCTATTTGTACTCACCTATTTGTGGTTGCAGGGGTCGAGTCTTAGCTCCTGGCCCCGCCTCTTCACCGGTTGCTACTGGGCCCCCTCTCTCCCCGCTCCATGAGCTTTATCAAACCTCGTCTTAAAACTGTGTATGGTTCCTGCCCCCACTACGTCATTTTCTAGGCTATTCCACTGCCTTACAACTCTATGACTGAAGAAATACTTCCTAATATCTCTCTGACTCATTTGTGTCTTCAACTTCCAATTGTGGCCTCTTGTTTCTGTGTCCCCTCCCTGGAACATCCTGTCTTTGTCCACCTTGTCTATTCCACGCAGTATTTTATATGTCGTTATCATGTCTCCCCTGATCCTCCTGTCCTCCAGTGTCATCAGGCCGATTTCCCTTAATCTTTCTTCATAGGACATTCCCCTTAGCTCTGGAACTAACCTTGCCGCAAACCTTTGTACTTTCTCTAGTTTCTTGACGTGCTTTATCAAGTGCGGGTTCCAAACAGGTGCTGCATACTCCAGTATGGGCCTGACATACACGGTGTACAGTGTCTTGAACGATTCCTTACTAAGGTATCGGAATGCTGTTCTCAGGTTTGCCAGGCGCCCATATGCTGCAGCAGTTATCTGGTTGATGTGTGCTTCCGGAGACATGCTCGGTGTTATACTCACCCCAAGATCTTTCTCCTTGAGTGAGGTTTGCAGTCTTTGGCCACCTAGCCTATACTCGGTCTGTGGTCTTCTGTGCCCTTCCCCTATCTTCATGACTTTGCATTTGGCAGGATTAAATTCGAGAAGCCATTTGCTGGACCAGGTGTCCAGTCTGTCCAGGTCTCTTTGAAGTCCTGCCTGGTCCTCATCAGATTTAATTCTCCTCATTAACTTCACATCATCTGCAAACAGGGACACTTCTGAGTCTAACCCTTCCATCATGTCGTTCACATATACCAAAAATAGCACTGGTCCTAGGACCGACCCCTGTGGGACCCCGCTCGTCACAGGTGCCCACTGTGATACATCATTACGTACCATGACTCGTTGTTGCCTCCCTGTCAGGTATTCTCTGATCCATCGCAGTGCCCTTCCTGTTATTTGCGCCTGATGCTCTAGCTTCTGCACTAATCTCTTGTGGGGAACTATGTCAAAGGCCTTCCTGCAGTCTAGGAAAATGCAATCAACCCACCCCGCTCTCTCTCGTGTCTTACTTCTGTTACCTTGTCATAAAACTCCAGAATGTTTGTGACACAGGATTTGCCTTCCATGAACCCATGCTGGTTTCCGTTTATAATCTTGTTCCACTCCAGGTGTTCCACCACTCTCCTCCTGATAATCTTCTGTCTTTGCACACAATACATGTCAGAGACACAGGTCTGTAGTTTAGTGCCTCATTTCTGTTTCCTTTCTTAAATATGGGGACTACATTTGCTCTCTTCCATTTCTCAGGTAGTTGCCCAGTTTCAAGGGATGTGTTGAAGATTGTGGTTAGAGGCACGCACAGCATCTCTGCTCCTTCTCTAAGGACCCATGGGGAGATGTTGTCCGGTCCCATGGCCTTTGAGGTATCAAGGTCACTTAGCAGCTTCTGCACCTTCTCCTTGGTTGTTCGTATGCCATCCAACACTTGTTGGTATATTCCCTCTTGATGTTCCCTTCTGTGCTGTCTTCCCAGAGCCCTTCCTGTCTACTGTAAAAACTTCCTTAAATCTCCTGTTTAGCTCCTCACATACCTCCTGATCATTTCTTGTGAGTTCTCCACCTTCTGTCCTCAGTCTGATCACCTGGTCTTTGACTGTTGTCTTCCTCCTGATGTGGCTATACAACAGTTTCGGGTCAGTCTTGATTTTCGATGCTATGTTATTTTCATACTGTCGCTGGGCCTCCCTCCTTACCTCTGCATGGAAATAAATGGTATAAAATACCGACACAATGGCAACATAAACACAAATGCAGTATAATGTGATCCTTTATTGACTACGTTTCGCCCACACAGTGGGCTTTTTCAAGTCACAAACAGAACTACCTGGGGTGGAAGGAACGCGAGTATTTATAATCTGGCTGAGGTCAGGTGAAGAATGCTGCATCTGATGATGTACCGAGTGGGGTTATAGAGTCTAAAAACTTGGGTAGCTTAGAAAGGAGATTGGATAAGTTTGTGAGCAGACCTTCTACAGTGTTCTTATGTGGGATAGCGATGAAGAAGTTTCTTGGCAAGTGGTTCAGCTATGTTATAGAAGCCACTATTCTGGTTGAAGTTGTCGGATATAGAAATAAGTGATGATTCCAGCATTCTTCGGTATTGAGTGTTGTCTTCTGTGGCGATAAGTTTTGAGTTTCTGTAGTTTATCAAGTGGTTGTGTGAATTACGGTGTTGTACGCAGGCATTCCTTGTGTCGTCAGATCTGCTTGCGTATTGGTGTTCTGAAATACGTGTTTGGAGGTCCCTTGATGTTTCGCCCACGTATAACTTGTTGCAGTCATTACAAGGGATTATGTATACCCCTGCAGAGGATGGAGGCTTGTCCTGCCTACTACTTGTGATGTCCTTGATGGTCGTGGTTGTGGAGGTAGATACTTGGAATGATGTTTTGGCAAAGATGTTGGAAACATGTTTGGCAATGGAGTTGGTGGGAAGGACTATGTATCTCTTCTCGGCAGTGTTTTCTCTGGGTGTGTTGAAGATGTTTAATGCTCGCCGTCTGCAGTCTCTGATGAAGTGACGAGGATAGTGGAGTTTAGAAAATATTTGTTCAATTATAGTGCATTCTTCCTCAAGGAACTCGTTGCTGCAGATTCTGAGTGCACGCAGGAAGAAGCCTATAATTACACCACGTTTGGTTTTGGTGTCGTGGTGAGAGTAGAAGTGGAGAAGATCGTTTTGGTTGGTGGGTTTTCGATAGACTTTAAAACGAAGTTCGTGGTCAGCTTTGCAGAGCAGGACATCAAGGAAAGGAAGAGTGTTGTCGACTTCTTCTTCAAGTGTGAACTGGATTGAAGGTTCGACCTGGTTGAGCTTGTCTTGGAGAGCTTGAACGTTGAAGCGTTTAGGAGTTATGAGGAGAATGTCGTCAACATAACGGAGCCAGGTGACAGACGAAGGAATAATGGTGGAGAAACGTTCGGCTTCTAGATGTTCCATGTATAGGTTCGCCAGGACTGCACTGAGTGGCGAACCCATGGGTAGTCCAAAAGTCTGCTGAAAGAGGTGATTTTCGAAAGAGAAACACGTAAAGCCAACACATAGTTCAACAAGGTCGATGAAATCGCTGGCAGAGTTACCACAGCGAATGTTCAACAGAAGATCAGACTTACTAGGAAACTACAAACACTCTGCGATAATAGTAATTGGAAAAGTTTAGGAAGACCTGAAATTATTCAAAATCTTTCATCTCGTCCACTGTCAACCACAGAAACTGAAGCCCTCAGCTTAGGCCTCAAATTCGCAACAGGAATTACGAAACCAAAACAAGACCTCAATTTCATCGCCAAAAACTACAGACACAATGACTCCGACTTCCAAAAAGGCTATCTTCAAGGCATCATCTCAGCAGCCATCTCAACACGCAGCTCCCCAGTCATACCTCGACGTTACATCATTGCACTCAAAGGTTTAGCAGAAGACACGACCATCAAGGTCACCACCGCTGATAAAGGAGGTGGTGTTGTTATCATGAACACTGACGATTACAGGAACAAAATGCTCAATCTACTTAATGACCCAGATACCTACAAACCTCTCACAACTAACCAAGTGGACAACCTTACTAAAACTTTTCTTCAAAGGACTCGCCGCATTCTGAGGGGCTCAGAACAAGGGAAGAAACTTCTGCACACCATGCCCAGCAACCCCAGACCTGCCAGAATGTACGGCCTGCCAAAGACTCACAAGCCTGGTATCCCACTGAGGCCCATATCCTCGGGAATAGGCAGTGCTCCCCACCAGCTCTCAGGAATTCTCGCCAAACACCTCTCTAAACTCTTGGGCACTATCAGTCCAGCACATCTCAAACACTCAGGTGATCTTCTCAATCGCATTCGCAACATCAACATCAGGAACAAGAAACTTTCCAGCCTTGACGTGACTTCCCTATTCACCAAAGTACCTACTACACAAGCCATCGATCTCTTGCGCAGGAAAATTGACGATTCACTTGATCTTCCCATTCCAGCCAGCGATTTCATCGACCTTGTTGAACTATGTGTTGGCTTTACGTGTTTCTCTTTCGAAAATCACCTCTTTCAGCAGACTTTTGGACTACCCATGGGTTCGCCACTCAGTGCAGTCCTGGCGAACCTATACATGGAACATCTAGAAGCCGAACGTTTCTCCACCATTATTCCTTCGTCTGTCACCTGGCTCCGTTATGTTGACGACATTCTCCTCATAACTCCTAAACGCTTCAACGTTCAAGCTCTCCAAGACAAGCTCAACCAGGTCGAACCTTCAATCCAGTTCACACTTGAAGAAGAAGTCGACAACACTCTTCCTTTCCTTGATGTCCTGCTCTGCAAAGCTGACCACGAACTTCGTTTTAAAGTCTATCGAAAACCCACCAACCAAAACGATCTTCTCCACTTCTACTCTCACCACGACACCAAAACCAAACGTGGTGTAATTATAGGCTTCTTCCTGCGTGCACTCAGAATCTGCAGCAACGAGTTCCTTGAGGAAGAATGCACTATAATTGAACAAATATTTTCTAAACTCCACTATCCTCGTCACTTCATCAGAGACTGCAGACGGCGAGCATTAAACATCTTCAACACACCCAGAGAAAACACTGCCGAGAAGAGATACATAGTCCTTCCCACCAACTCCATTGCCAAACATGTTTCCAACATCTTTGCCAAAACATCATTCCAAGTATCTACCTCCACAACCACGACCATCAAGGACATCACAAGTAGTAGGCAGGACAAGCCTCCATCCTCTGCAGGGGTATACATAATCCCTTGTAATGACTGCAACAAGTTATACGTGGGCGAAACATCAAGGGACCTCCAAACACGTATTTCAGAACACCAATACGCAAGCAGATCTGACGACACAAGGAATGCCTGCGTACAACACCGTAATTCACACAACCACTTGATAAACTACAGAAACTCAAAACTTATCGCCACAGAAGACAACACTCAATACCGAAGAATGCTGGAATCATCACTTATTTCTATATCCGACAACTTCAACCAGAATAGTGGCTTCTATAACATAGCTGAACCACTTGCCAAGAAACTTCTTCATCGCTATCCCACATAAGAACACTGTAGAAGGTCTGCTCACAAACTTATCCAATCTCCTTTCTAAGCTACCCAAGTTTTTAGACTCTATAACCCCACTCGGTACATCATCAGATGCAGCATTCTTCACCTGACCTCAGCCAGATTATAAATACTCGCGTTCTTTCCACCCCAGGTAGTTCTGTTTGTGACTTGAAAAAGCCCACTGTGTGGGCGAAACGTAGTCAATAAAGGATCACATTATACTGCATTTGTGTTTATGTTGCCATTACCTCTGCATACTCATTCCTGGCTCTGCGACTAATCTCCTTATTTTCATGTGTTCTCTGCCTTCTGTACTTATTCCATTCACTATTGCACTTTGTTTTTGCCTCCTTACACCGTCGGGTAAACCAGGGGCTCGTTCTGGTCTTCCCGTTGTTACTGTTGCCCTTGGGAATAAACCTTTCCACTGCCTCCTTGCATTTTGTTGTTACATATTCCATCATTTCATTTACTGGCTTTCCTGCCAGTTCTCTGTCCCAGGGAACCTCCTGCAGGGAGTTACTCAACGCTATGTAGTCCCCTCTTTTATAGTCAGGCTTTTCCCATTCAACTCCTGTTACTCTCTCCACTTGCAACTCTACTATGTATTCAAAGCATAGAACCACGTGGTCACTAGCTCCTAGGGGACTCTCATATGTGATGTCCTCAATGTCTGAACTGTAATAAAGTTGGTAGAATTACCGACAATATGTAAAGTAAAAGGACACAAGTGCAACTAATGTGACATTTATTGTTTGTAATGGCTTGATAAAGCTCCTGGAGAGCGAAACGTTGCCACAATAAATGTCACATTAGTTGCACTTGTGTCCTTTTACTTTACAATGTCTGAACTGCAGCTTTATACATCATTAGTAAGGCCTCACCTAGATTATGCAGCTCAATTCTGGTCTCCATATTACAGAATGGACATAAATTCGTTAGAAAACATTCAGCGTAGGATGACTAAATTAATACATAGCATTAGAAATCTTCCTTATGAAGAAAGATTGAAGACTCTTAAGTTACATTCACTTGTTAGACGAAGAATGAGGAGAGACCTGATCGAAGTGTATAAGTGGAAGATAGGTATTAATAAAGGGGATATTAACAAGGTCTTGAGGATATCTCTCCAAGAGAGAACCCGCAGTAATGGATTTAAATTAGATAAGTTTAGATTTAGAAAGGACATAGGAAAGTATTGGTTTGGAAATAGGGTAGTTGATGAGTGGAACAGTCTACCTAGTTGGGTTATTGAGGCTAGGACTTTGGGTAGTTTCAAATTTAGGTTGGATAAGTACATGAGTGGGAGGGGTTGGATTTGAGAGGGACATGCACATCGGAGCTTGTTTCTTGGGTGGCATTGAAAATTGGGTTGGTCAAATGTTTGTTAGTGGGATGAATTGTAAAGGACCTGCCTAGTATGGGCCAACAGGCCTGCTGCAGTGTTCCTCCTTTCTTATGTTCTTCTTATGTTCTTAATCAGGTCCTCACTCCTACGTCTGCCAACATCGTTGCCTCCAGCACTGAGACAGATAATAGGATTGCTCTCATTACCTCTCATGATGTCATCCAGACGGCTAACAATATCCTTCATCCCAGCCCCAGGAAAACACACTCTCTGCCTCCTACTCCTATCCTTCAAACAGAATGCCCTATCCATGTACCTAATCTGACTATCCCCAACAACAACAATGTTTTTACCTTCCTTGGCGTCGTCCGTCGTGATGCTCCGAGTAGTCGACTCACATTCGACAGGTAGCATTACACCACTTGTAGAATTCGTCAAGACGTTCTCGATGGTCTTCGTTGGGGTTTCTAGGGATGTCTTACTCACGTCTGCCAATGCTTCTTTGGTGCTCGTTGGTGCTCCGTCAAGACGTTCTCGATGGTCTTCGTTGGGGTTTCTAGGGATGTCTTACTCACGTCTGCCAATGCTTCTTTGGTGCTCGTTGTGGCATTCCCAGCAGAACACTCACATTCGTCAGGTAGCACCGAGAATGAGTTGGAAGTTTCCACGGTAGTCTTCTGGTTTCTCGTTGTTTCCGCCTCTCCAACCGTTTTCTCGATCTTCAGCTTGGTTCCATGTTGCCCGGCCACTGACCAAGCTTCCCTCTTAACCTGGGGACTCACATCAGAAGGATTACTACGAATCCTCTTGTTCTCCTCCGTTAATCGCCGTATCTCCATCTTAGCAACTCTGAGCTCCTCTCTCAGCTGCTGGTAAAGTTGCTCAAGAGAGGGCATCCTGGTACAGATTCACAGAGAGCACACAAACAGGTCTTCACAGAGCTAAGTACACGTCACCACTGAGCTAAGTACACGTCACCACTGAGCTAAGTACACGTCACCACTGAGCTAAGTACACGTCACCACTGGGCTAAGTACACGTCACCACTGACTAAGTACACGTCACCCACACAGTGGGCTTTTTCAAGTCACACACGGATCAGCAACCTTAAACCAAGACAGCAATGCCTAAGCGTACATAATAAGGCAAATAGATTACTGGGATTTATATCAAGAAGTGTAAGCAACAGAAGTCCAGAGGTCATACTGCAGCTTTATACATCATTAGTAAGGCCTCACCTAGATTATGCAGCTCAGTTCTGATCTCCATATTACAGAATGGACATAAATTCGTTAGAAAACATTCAGCGTAGGATGACTAAATTAATACATAGCATTAGAAATCTTCCTTATGAAGAAAGATTGAAGACTCTTAAGTTACATTCACTTGTTAGACGACGAATGAGGGGAGACCTGATCGAAGTGTATAAGTGGAAGATAGGTATTAATAAAGGGGATATTAACAAGGTCTTGAGGATATCTCTCCAAGAGAGAACCCGCAGTAATGGATTTAAATTAGATAAGTTTAGATTTAGAAAGGACATAGGAAAGTATTGGTTTGGAAATAGGGTAGTTGATGAGTGGAACAGTCTACCTAGTTGGGTTATTGAGGCTAGGACTTTGGGTAGTTTCAAATTTAGGTTGGATAAGTACATGAGTGGGAGGGGTTGGATTTGAGAGGGACATGCACATCGGAGCTTGTTTCTTGGGTGGCATTGAAAATTGGGTTGGTCAAATGTTTGTTAGTGGGATGAATTGTAAAGGACCTGCCTAGTATGGGCCAACAGGCCTGCTGCAGTGTGCCTCCTTTCTTATGTTCTTATGTTCTTTTTTTTTATCTTATAATTTCATACTTGACTTCTCAGAAACCCTCCTACCCAGTATGGGGTGTAGGGGGATGATGGTAGGGTGGGGTTGGCACCGACCACTAACCCAGTCTAAGGGCAACCATGGACGGTGTCACCTCCGCTACTTTGAGACCTCTGTCCCTGCTTTGGTTGCTCCCTTGCAACATTGCTTAGCTCCTGATGACCCACTGAGAAGTGTGAAAGTACTAAACTAAAGATTTCCCCCCTCCCTGTGGCTTGTTTTGCATAGTTAAGATCACCTGTCTGTGATTGTGTGCATTATGAACGCCACTCGCCAACTCTTCTCCAAATTCTCCCGCCTGTTTCCTTCCTTGACTTTTGAAAAAACTTCCCCTCACTCTTTCAGTTGAAACCTTGCAACACTGCATAGCTCCTGATGACGCACTGACAAGTTCGAAAGTACTTGGCTAAAGATTTCCACCCCCTGTGGCTTGTCTTGCATAGTTAAGATCGCCTGTCAGCAATTGTTTATATATATATATGAACATTAAAATGGTATAAAATACCGACAGGTTGTTAGGTAAGACACATATGCAACAGTTAGGAATCTTTATTTCGAAGCGTTTCGCCTACACAGTAGGCTTCTTCAGTCGAGTACAGAAAAGTTGATAGAAGCAGAAGAGACTTGAAGACGATGTAATCAGTCCATCACCCTTAAAGTTTTGAGGTGGTCAGTCCCTCAGTCTGGAGAAGAGCATTGTTCCATAGTATGAAACAATATGGAGATGAAGCGACAGGATGGAGCCTTATATAGCGCCAAGAGGTGAGACGTAGGTCACTAGAAGAGGTAAGAACTCAGATGTTGGGAGGTCAGGTCCCTCTCAAATCCAGCCCCTCTCACTAGTGGAAGTTGTCGAAGTTGATTGCAGGTCTGTACCAAGATACCCTTGTGTTGCAGTGTCTGACAGATTGAACATTAAAATGGTATAAAATACCGACAGGTTGTTAGGTAAGACATATATGCAACAGTTAGGAATCTTTATTTCTTACCATATATATATATATATATATATATATATATATATATATATATATATATATATATATATATATATATATATATATATATATATATATATATATATATATATATATATATATATATATATATATATATATATATATATGTCGTGCCGAATAGGCAGAACTTGCGATCTTGGCTTAAATAGCAACACTCATCTTGCCATATAGGACAAGTGAAAATTTGTGTATGCAATGATTTCGCGAAAATCATTCTGAACCTAACGAAAAAAATATATTTCACTGTGTTTGTTTAGTATTTAATTATAGTAAACAAATCTAAAATATATTTAGTTGGGTTGAACTAAAATAAATTGCGCTTGTTATAAAAAGGTTAGGTAAGTTTTCTAAGTTCTTTTTGGTGCAAAATTATAATTTTTTACGTCAACATTAATGAAAAAATATATCTTTAAACGTATAAGAGAAAATTTTAGAAAGGACTTAATTTTAAATGAGTTCTTGCTAATTGACCAGTTATACATATTCGGCACGACATATATATATATATGTTGAACTGCGGTTCACAAATTAACAATCTGACACTCTACCATCTTAACTGCCTTGGCCTCTGTTAGGAGGGAATCAGAACTAATACTGTATTATATTCCGTCAGTGGCAACTGTAACCCTACTGAACTTCTTAGTTCAAGGATCTTTAACAGTAGATATATTGTTACCCCTTCAAGGTTACATCATGTGTAGTGTGTTTATTCATTGAAATTTGTTAGTTACATCTTAATTTGAGTTCATAGAGAATATGGCCTTGAGGGAATATAAACTGATCACCTACTAAAGTTCGTGAACCGAGGGAAGGAGTTCAGTTGGGTTACAATTGGTTCCTTTAACGGAATGTAATACAGTTTTAGTTCAGTTTCCTTCCTATCAGAGGCCTTGGCTGCCGAAACAGTTGAACGTCAGACTGTTAATTTGTGGATCTCAGTTCGAGTAGACAACTGTTCATAATCAGGCATCAAAATAGATATTTTTTGCTAATTATATTTACACTAAGGCACACTGCATATACATATATATGTATATATTACTGTAACCACGAACGAGTGGTATTGATCAATAGCAACACTGCGCTAGCCAAGGATTCGAACCCATGTTGTACTGGCCCGCCATCCAGTACAACATGGGTTCGAATCCCTGGCTAGTGCAGTGTTGATATTGATACATGAATATCCATTGTATACACACCCATCAGAATTTTCTTCTATATTCTAAAAGTTCTTCTTACCTATTTCTTTTGATCTTCCAGGGGAAATGGCAAAGAATCTCTTTTTCCGTAAGCCACGTTTCTCGTTAGAAGCGACTAAAATACCGGGAGGAATGGGCTAGCAACCTCTTCTCCTGTATTAATTGCTAAAATAAGATGAAAAACTTTATAAAACAAGGATGGCTGAATGTGCACATAGGTAGTGCAGATGATATGAAAAAGATGAAATACAGTGTTATGAATGAAAATAAGTTAGGTGTCCTTGCTCTAAGAAAACCAATGATGGAGGGGGTAGGAGAGTTTCAGTGGGAAGAAATAAAGGGTATTAGGTCAGGAGTATATGTAAGAGTTAGAGCTAAGGAAGGAGAGCAATAATGTTGAAGAATCAGTTATAGAGGGAGAAGAGGGAATATAAATGTATAAATTGAAGAATTATGTTAGTTAAAATAAGTGTCAGATGCAAAAAGTGGGTAATAATTATTGTTTATGCCCCTGAAGAAGAGAGGAGTGAAGTGAGAGAGAGAGAGAGAGAGAGAGAGAGAGAGAGAGAGAGAGAGAGAGAGATTTTGGAAGATGTTAAGAGATTGTATAGGAAGTTGTGAAGCAAGTGGTAGGTAACCTGAATGCTTAAGTGGGATAAACGATTATGGAGGAAGTAGTAGGCAAGTTTGGGGTGGCAGGAGTAAATGATAATGGGAGATCTTGATTGAACTTTGTACAGAAAGAGGTATGGTAATAGGTAATAAATATTTTAAGAAAAAAGAATAGGATAAATACGTATATGAGATATGACACAGGGCGTAATGACAGTAGTTTGTTAGACTATGTATTGGTAGATAAAAGACTGATGGGTAGACTTTTGGATGTGCATGTTTATAGAGGGGACACATATATAGCAGATAATTTATTAGTTGTGGCTACAGTGAGAGTAAACAGTAGATGGGAAGCAAGGAGTAATGAAAGACGAGGAGAATCATAAAATTGATGAGGGGGAAAAAAGGTGATGTTGCACTGAGGAGGCTCTAGAGACATAGAACGTTATCCATGGAGGCAAAAAGGGAAATGTATAAGAGTATAGTGGCACGAACACTCTTATATGGGAGTAAGGCATGAGTGGTGAATGTTGCAACAAGGAGAAGGCTGGAGGCAGTGGAGACGTCGTGTCTGAGAGCACTGTATGGTGTGAATATTATGCAGAGAATTCGTAACTTGGAATTAGGAGGAGGTGTGGGTTTTTAAAAGTATTATCCAGAGGGCAGGGGAGGGGGTTGTTGAGGTGGTTCGGATATTTAGAAAGGATGGAACGAAATATAATGATTTGGAGGGCGTATAAATCTGTAGTGGAAATGAGGCGGGGTAGGGGTCGTCCTAGGAAAGGTTGGAGGGAGGAGGTAAAAGGAGGTTTTGTGAGCGAGGGGCTTGGACTTCCAGCAAGCATGCATGAGCATGTCAAATAGAAACGAGTGGAGGCGAATGTTTTTTTATGAATTGATGTGATGACTTGAAGGGACTCAGAAAAACAAGTTTGCTGCATTCGACTTCTATGACCACCCTTCACTATTCCTTTTGTATGCATTAAGGTAGAATGAGCTAGACATATGGAATACGAGGATACATTTTCTCGGATCCCGCAGCTATCAAAATACATCTAGTTGGGCAGGAGACTTTATCAGTTGAATATGGAGATGATTAGAGTGATCATTCCTTAGTCTTGATAGAGAGTAATCAGTTCCTCATTTTAAATCGAAGACATGAGGCTAGAGACATAAGAATATAAGAAAGAAAAAAACACTGCAGCAGGCCTACTGGCCCATGCGAGGCAAGTACAACTCACATCCACCCACACCCACTCATGTATTCAACTAACCTATTTTTAAAATTACACTATGTTTTAGCTTCAATGACGCTACTCGGGAGTTTGTTCTACTCATCCACAACTCTGTTACAAAACCAATGTTTTCCTATATCTTTTCGGAATCTAAATTTTTCCAACTAGAAGCCATTGCTGCAAGTCCTGACTTGGTTAGATATTTTTAGAATGTTATTTATATTCTCTTTATTTATTCCCGTTTTCCATTTATACACTTCAATGATATCCGCCCTAATTCTACGTCTTTCTAGAGAGTGCAGATTCATGGCCCTCAGTCTGTCCTCGTAGGAAAGATTTCTGATACATGGGATCATCTCTGTCATCCTCCTTTGTACGTTTTCAATCGCATTACAATTCAACCGACCCAGGTAGTTTCGCAAACCTGTGAAATCTGCCGCAGGACATATTAATTAAAGCAGGTTATGCTACATAGTTGCTGGCAATTAAGTCATGCAAGATACCGCCTGTACCATGGTGCTGCAGTGGTACTGTGGCAAATAAAATCAGCTCACAGTGGCCTCTCCATGTATTCTACAGTCTTCAGTGTTAAAATTTTCTCTGTTTCTGATTAATGAAACTTGTGGCACATCCACGACGTCCAGTCAGTAAGATACCCAAGTGTTGCACTTATTTAGTGTGCAAGAAAGGTATAAAATACCGACAATATTAAAGTTAAGACACATGTGCAACATCTGGAAATCTTTATTGTAGACGTTTCGCCATCCAGTGGCTTTATCAATACAGATTCTAGGACATAATAGGAAGACAGTAGAACTATATACAAAAGATGAGGTAATCAGTCCCTCGGCCTTGGAGTTAGTGTTCACAGCATCGTGGTGGAGGAGAATCTGGAGCAAAGGCAAGAAGACTGGCGGTTATATAGGCGTCAGTGGAAGGGACGGGCAGCAGACGAGGGCAGTCACTGGTAGGCGGGATTCCCCAGTGGAAGTAGGTCCTTCCCAAAGAGATGGGTTAGTTGCAGCAGCCGTGAAGAAGGTCTTGTAGATGTCCTCTGAACCAAGATTCCATACCTCACCTATGCTATTTGTGCTTGGGGATCAACTGCAGCAACACACCTAAAGCCAATAATAACCCAACAAAAAGCTGCAGTAAGAATAATCACTAAATCCCATCCCTGGCAGCACACCCCCCCACTCTTCAAAGATCTAAACTTACTCCCAGTTCAATACATCCACACTTACTACTGTGCAATCTATATCTACAGGGCCTTAAACTCTAATATCAACCTTGACCTAAAACGCTTTCTCGATAGTTGTGACAGAACCCACAGGCATAACACCAGACACAAACATCTCTACGACATTCCCCGTGTCCGACTAAACCTTTACAAAAATTCAATGTATGTCAAAGGCCCTAAAATCTGGAATACCCTACCTGAGAACTCTAGAACTGCAGACACATTCATCACCTTCAAAACTACCATTAGAAAACATCTTATCTCCCTGATACACCCCGTCAACTAACTACACGAATACCACCTGGTGGTTCACACTTACACTCGCTCACTCATTTGACCATAAACAGAAATATTAATCTCAGTCTTAAAATAATGAATCCTGTGATACTCCAATACTGAAACTATATACTGTGCCAAAACAAAAGCATTCACATTGCTAAACTTACAAACTAGTATTTAGTCACTTAGCCATAATACCAAGTTACCTCATAATTTGTAATATTTTACAATTAAGAATAAAACTAAGTATGCCCGAAATGCCTAGCCATGCTAAGCGTTCTAGTGGTACACTCTGTAATCACAATTTTACTACATGTAAACCAAACAATAACCAAATTTCTGTAAACTCAGCATTGTAATCCTTATAGAGAATAAACTTTGGTGTCTGTGTCAGCCTGACCGACCAGGTTGTTACCAGGGAAACCTGGCATCAGGCTGGATAGGATATAAATATATTCTAAATCTGTCAGAGATATTACACAGTTATGTGAGGAACTGGTTGTAATGAATGTTAATGTTCAGGTGAGAGAAATGTATAGGAAGTGAAATAAGTGAAAGAAATAGTTGAAACACTTTAGTCTTCCATTGTTCAGTATGATTTTCTTTTACTGGTTTATTCTTGCTTGTGTTGTACAGTAATTTTGAGGGTTTTTTCTTGATGGGCAACTTTAAAGTTTTTCTTGATTTTGATAATGTTAATTCCATATTAAATGTTTACTTTACATTTAACAGTGTACTGATTGTTGAAAATCCTGTGAATTATTTTTTTTTTCAAAAAGCTGATAATTACCATGTAAAACAAAAACATTTAAGAATAAATTACAGTATTCCACATATGAACTAACAAAATTCTGTAGGCTGCCCAGGTCCAGCAAGAAATACTACACATAAAAATATTTGGAAAAAATGGAGTACTTCGAGGACAGAGTGGACAAGGTCAGTCAGATATAGGAGAGGTAATGATGTAAGATAAGATAAGAGAGATAAGATTTCGTTCGGATTTTTAACCCCGGAGGGTTAGCCACCCAGGATAACCCAAGAAAGTCAGTGCGTCATCGAGGACTGTCTAACTTATTTCCATTGGGGTCCTTAATCTTGTCCCCCAGGATGCGACCCACACCAGTCGACTAACACCCAGGTACCTATTTGCTGCTAGGTGAACAGGACAACATGTGTAAGGAAACGTGTCGGAATGTTTCCACCCGCCGGGAATCGAACCCGGGCCCTCCGTGTGTGAAGCGGGAGCTTTAGCCACCAGGCCACCGAAGGTGGTCGGTGAGGTAAACTCTACTTGCACTTTATAAGTAAGTTATTATAAGTAAGTTATTATAAGAGACCAAATATGAATATTAAAGGTAACGAGGCGAGGCCAGAGGATGAAAACCAATCCTCAGAAAAACAACTGAGTACACTCACATATTAGGTGACGCTTGGTCACGTTAATCCCCGAGGTATTCCACCGTATGTAGTTACCATCACACCCGCGCCCTAGTCACGCCCACATTCACACTTACGTCCATTAAAATGACCATACCCACGCTTTCACCCATGGTGATACCCACCACCATCGTGTTCATATTAAAGCCTACTCACGCCTTCACTCATAACTACGCCCACTAACACCTTTACTCACGCCCACGCTTTCACCCAGGCTCACACCCAATTTTCAGGTCACACACACACACACACACACACACACACACACACACACACACACACACACACACACACACACACACACACACACACACACGCACACACACGTCAAGAAACTAGAGAAAGTACAAAGGTTTGCGACAAGGTTAGTTCCAGAGCTAAGGGGAATGTCCTATGAAGAAAGATTAAGGGAAATCGGCCTGACCACACTGGAGGACAGGAGGGTCAGGGAAGACATGATAACGACATATAAAATACTGCGTGGAATAGACAAGGTGGACAAAGACAGGATGTTCCAGGGAGGGGACACAGAAACAAGAGGCCACAATTGGAAGTTGAAGACACAAATGAGTCAGAGAGATAAGAGGAAGTATTTCTTCAGTCATAGAGTTGTAAGGCAGTGGAATAGCCTAGAAAATGACGTAGTGGAGGCAGGAACCATACAAAGTTTTAAGACGAGGTTTGATAAAGCTCATGGAGCGGGGAGAGAGAGGGCCCAGTAGCAACCGGTGAAGAGGCGGGGCCAGGAGCTAAGACTCGACCCCTGCAACCACAAATAGGTGAGTACAAATAGGTGAGTACACACATACACACACGCACACACACACAAATAGGTGAGTACACACACACACACACACACATACATACACACACACACACACACACACATACACGCACACACACAAATAGGTGAGTACACACACATACACGCACACACACACAAATAGGTGAGTACACACACACACACACACACACACACACACACACACACACACAAGCACACACACACACACATACAATCACACACACACACACACACACACACACACACACACACACACACACACACACACACACACACACACTCACACACACACTCTGAGGCAATCAGGATAAAACAAAAATGGGTTGTCAGAGAGCAACAAGAAAAACCAAGGGACAGGAGGAGGAAGCTGCAAAGGAAGATTGGGCAGCAGAGCTCATAAAAAGAGATCATGAAAGGGAAAAGAAACTAGAAGAACTTAGCATGAGAATGGAAGAGAGGATAGATATGGAAAGCAGGAAGTGGGAGGTGCATGTCAAAGCAGTAGAGGCTAGGATACAGAGTTTAGAAGAGGAACTGAAAAATCTGAAACAGCCTAAAGAACTAAAGAACATTCTGGGATTGACAACAGAGACTGCTACCTCAGCCACAAATAAGGGGACTGTAGGGAAAGAAGGAGTACAACTGCATGGGGAAGCTCTATCAGAGGAGACTGTAGTAAATGAAAGAGCTAAGCTTTATGTGGAGGCCCTAACAGACAACAACAGAGCCCAAGGAAAGCCGAGAAGGGAAAATGACAGGCCACTGAGCCAGTGAAACTGAAGAAAGGAAAGCTGCAGTGCAGGAAACCAAATTAAATGAGGGGATACACAGGGATACGCAGTGGGAGAATGAAAGGGTGAGGTCAGTCTTAGTGTATGGGCTCCAGGAAGTTGAAGGGGAAACATATGAAGCAAGAAAACAGGGGAAAAAAAGCAATTGAAAGCATCATGAAAGCAATAGGAGAAGACGACATGACCCAGCTGGAAAATTTTCGGAGAATAGGGGGGTTTGTAAAAAAAAGAACCCGGCCAGTGAAAGTGACCTTCAAGGCAGAAGCGACTCGGACCAGGATCCTGCAGGAGAAAGCACGATTAAGGGACATGCCGGCATACAGGAAGGTGTATCTCGACCGCGACAGAACACAAGAAGAAAGGCAGAAACTGAGAGAGATGGTACAAAGGCGAAAGGAGGAAAGAGAGGGGATGGAGAAGACAGACAGGAGTTCCCAGACCCAGGAAGATCAAATACAGCCTCCCTCACAACTTCCTATAGAAGCCTCCCAACCAGGTCAACCCCAGTGCAACCAAACACTCTAAATCAAAACACCCATGCCACATCCAATGCCCCCACCCACTACATTACAAACTCCTCCCCCACAGCAACAACCCATAGTTCCTTACCAGGTCTCCCACTTCCCCAACCCCAATATACCTCCCAGACCACAGTCTTAGAAAAGAAGTTGAAGGTGTGGTATACAAATGCAGATGGAATAACAAACAAGTATGAGGAGTGGCACGAAAGAATCAAAGAGACATCCCCAGACATAATAGCACTCACAGAAACAAAACTCACCAGAATAATAACAGATTCAATCTTTCCATCCGGATACCAAAACCTCAGGAAAGACAGGGAGGAGAGGGGGAGGAGGAGTTGCACTACTCATTAAAAACCAGTAGGATTTTGAGAAAATGGAAGGAATGGATGGCATGGGCGAAAGGGACTACTTAGTAGGAACAATCCAGTCTGAGGGACATAAGGTGATAATTGCAGTAATGTACAACCCACCACAGAACTGCAGGAGGCCAAGAGAAGAATACGATGAGAGCAACAGAGCAATGATCGACACACTAGCCGAGGTGGCCAGGAGAGCACACATGGGGAGAGCAAAGTTACTAGTTATGGGTGATTTCAATCACAAGGAGATTGACTGGGAAAACCTGGAGCCCCATGAGGGTCCCGAAACATGGAGAGCCAAGATGATGGATGTGGTACTGGAAAACCTCATGCATCAACATGTTAGAGACACTACCAGAGAGAGAGGAGAGGATGAACCAGCAAGGTTGGACCTTGAATTCACAATGAGTAGTTCGGACATCGAGGGTATCATGTATGAAAGGCCCCTGGGAGCTAGTGATCATGTGGTTCTGTGCTTCGACTACATAGTTGAGCTCCAAGTGGAGAGAGTAGCAGGAATAGGCTGGGAAAAAACAAACTACAAAAGGGGGAACTACTCAGGCATGAGGAACTTCCTTCAAGACATTCAGTGGGAGAGGGAACTGACAGGAAAACCAGTACAAGAAATGATGGACTATGTAGCAACAAAATGCAAGGAGGCAGAGGAGAGGTTTGTTCCCAAGGGAAACAGAAATAATGGGAAAAACAGAACGAGTCCTTGGTTCACCCAAAGGTGTAGGGAGGCAAAAACTAGGTGTACTAGAGAATGGAAAAGGTACAGAAGACAGAGAACTCAGGAAAATAAAGAAATCAGCCAAAGAGCCAGAAACGAATATGCACAGATAAGAAGGGAGGCTCAGAGACAATATGAAAATGACATAGCATCAAAAGTAAAGACTGACCCGAAGCTGTTGTACAGCCACATCAGGAGGAAAACAACAGTCAAGGACCAGGTAATCAGACTGAGGAAGGGTGATGGGGAATTCACAAGAAACGACCAAGAGGTATGTCAGGAGCTCAACACAAGATTTAAAGAGGTATTTACAGTGGAAAGCAGTAGGACTCCAGGAAATCAGAACAGGGGGGCACACCAGCAAGTGCTGGATGAGGTACATATAACCAAGGAGAAGGTGAAGAAGCTGCTATGCGAACTTGACACCTCAAAGGCGGTGGGACCAGACAACATCTCTCCATGGGTCCTTAAAGAGGGAGCAGAGATATTGTGTGAGCCATTAACAAAGATCTTCAACACATCATTTGAAACTGGGCAACTCCCTGAGGTATGGAAAATGGCAAATGTAGTCCCAATTTTTAAAAAGGGAGACAGACATGAGGCACTAAACTACAGACCTGTATCACTAACGTGTATAGTATGCAAGGTCATGGAGAAAATCATCAGGAGGAGAGTGGTGGGGCACCTGGAAAGAAACAAGTGTATAATTGGCAACCAGCACGGTTTCAGGGAAGGAAAATCCTGTGTCACAAACCTACTCGAGTTTTATGACAAGGTGACAGAAGTAAGACAAGAGAGAGAGGGGTGGATCGACTGCATATTTTTGGACTGCAAGAAGGCCTTCGACACAGTTCCTCACAAGAGGTTACTGCAAAAGCTAGAGGATCAGGCACACATAACAGGAAAGGCACTGCAATGGATCAGAGAATACCTGACAGGGAGGCAACAACGAGTCATGGTACGCGACGAGGTGTCAGAGTGGGCGCCTGTGACAAGCGGGGTTCCACAGGGGTCAGTCCTAGGACCTGTGCTGTTCTTGGTATATGTGAACGACATAGCGGAAGGGATAGACTCAGAAGTGTCCTTGTTTGCAGATGATGCGAAGTTAATGAGAAGAATCAAATCGGATGAGGATCAGGCAGGACTACAAAGAGACCTGGACAGGCTACAAGCCTGGTCCAGCAACTGGCTCCTTGAATTTAACCCTGCCAAATGCAAAGTCATGAAGATTGGGGAAGGGCAAAGAAGACCGCAGACACAATATAGTTTAGATGGCCAAAGACTGCAAACCTCACTCAAGGAAAAAGATCTGGGGGTGAGCATAACACCGAGCATATCTCCTGAGGCGCACATCAATCAGATAACTGCTGCAGCATACGGGCGCCTGGCAAACCTATGGATAGCGTTCCGATACCTCAGTAAGGATTCGTTTAAGACTCTGTATACCATTTACGTCAGGCCCATACTGGAGTATGCAGCACCAGTTTGGAATCCACACCTAGTCAAGCACGTCAAGAAATTAGAGAAAGTGCAAAGGTTTGCAACAAGACTAGTCCCAGAGCTACGGGGATTGTCCTACGAAGAAAGGTTGAGGGAAATCGGCCTGACGACACTGGAGGACAGGAGGGTCAGGGGAGACATGATAACGACATATAAAATACTGCGCGGAATAGACAAGGTGGACAAAGACGGGATGTTCCAGAGAAGGAACACAGACACAAGAGGTCACAATTGGAAGTTGAAGACTCAGATGAATCAAAGGGATGTTAGGAAGTATTTCTTCAGTCATAGAGTAGTCAGGTCGTGGAATAGCCTAGAAAGTGACGTAGTGGAGGCGAGAACCATACATAGTTTTAAGGGGCAGGGAGAGAGAGGACCTAGTAGCAATCAGCGAAGAGGTGGGGCCAGGAGCTGTGACTCGACCCCTGCAACCACAAATAGGTGAGTACAAATAGGTGAGTACACACACACACACACACACACACACACACACACACACACACACACACACACACACACACACACACACACACACACACACACACACACACACACACGCACACACACGCACACACCTTCCGATACCTTAGTAAGGAATCGTTCAAGACACTGTACACTGTGTACGTTAGGCCCATACTGGAGTATGCAGCACCAGTTTGGAACCCACACCTGGTCAAGCACATCAAGAAATTAGAGTAAGTACAAAGGTTTGCAACATAGCTAGTTCCGGAGCTCAGGCGTATGTCCTACGAAGAATGGTTGAAGGGAAACGGAATGTCGACACTGGAGGACAGGAGGGTCAGGGAAAACATGATAACAACATACAAAATACTGCGTGGAATAGACAAGGTGGACAGAGACAGGATGTTCCAGAGATGGGACACAGAAACAAGGGGTCATAATTGGAAGCTGAAAACTCAGACGAGTCACAGGGATGTTAGGAAGTATTTCTTCAGTCACAGAGTCGTCAGGAAGTGGAATAGCCTAGCAAGTGATGTAGTGGAGGCAGAAACCATACATAGCTTTATGACGAGGTATGACAAAGCTCAGGAAGCAGAGAGAGAGAGAGGACCTAGTAGCTATCAGTGAAGAGGCGGGGCCAGGAGCTGAGTCTCGACCCCTGCAATCACAATTAGGTGAGTACAATTAGGTGGGTACACACACACACACCTAAAACCCACATCCACTCATAAGTGGACACATCGTCTACGCCCATGGTTAGGCCTATGCACACATGCATTTATACGCCACATTCGTATGCTACTGCCCTCACCAACGCACAAATACACATATTAACGCCCAGTTAAATGCTTATGCCAAATGCATGCATGGAGACACACTCCCATGCTTGGAGACACTCACATCCGCACATATACTCACGTTCCCACACACACACACACATCCATACACACACACACATCCATACACACACACACATCCATACACACACACACATCCATACACACACACACATCCATACACACACACACATCCATACACACACACACACACACACACACACACACACACACACACACACACACACACACACACACACACACACACACACACACACGCACACATACACACTATGTATATATATATATATATATATATATATATATATATATATATATATATATATAGATATATATATATATATATATATATATATATATATATATATATATATTTTCAACAAACCGGCCGTATCCCACCAAGGCAGGGTGGCCCAAAAAGAAAAACAAAAGTTTCTCTTTTTAAATTTAGTAATTTATACAGGAGAAGGGGTTACTAGCCCCTTGCTCCCGGCATTTTAGTCGCCTCTTACAACACGCATGGCTTACGGAGAAAGAATTCTGTTCCACTTCCCCATGGAGATAAGAGGAAATAAACAAGAACAAGAACTAGAAAGAAAATAGAAGAAAACCCAGAGGGGTATGTATATATATGCTTGTACATGTATGTGTAGTGTGACCTAAGTGTAAGTAGAAGTAGCAAGACGTACCTGAAACCTTGCATGTTTATGAGACAAAAAAAAAGACACCAGCAATCCTACCATCATGTAAAACAATTACAGGCTTCCGTTTTATACTCACTTGGCAGGACGGTAGTACCTCCCTGGGCGGTTGTTGTCTACCAACCTACTACCTAGATATACATACATACATATATATATATATATATATATATATATATATATATATATATATATATATATATATATATATATATATATATATATATATATATATATATATATATATATATATATATGACAGGCTCCACAGAGCTAGTAATCACCTGGTCCTGAGCTTCGATTATTTTGAGGTATTAACAGTGGAGATTGAAGCAGCACGAGAAGGAAGGGAGAAGCAAGAGTGCAAAAGACTGGACTAGACAGGCATTAGGTCATTCCTGCATGAGATGCAGTACAGAAGAGAACTGGAAATGATAGAACACGTGACCACAAAATGCATGGTGGCAGAGGACAAGCTCGTAACCAAGGCAACAGAAACAATGTGAAAACCAGAACGATCCCTTGGTTCATCCGGAGGTGTAGAGAGGCAAAAGTTATGTGCGCTAGAGCATAGAAGACAAAGGACCCAGGAAAATAAATTTGCATTGATAGGGATGGAGGTAGAGAAGCATTACGAGGAAGGAATAACATATAAAGCCAAATCTGACCCATAGCTGTTGTACAGCCACATCAGTTGGAAAAAAACAGCCAGGATGAAGGGGAGATCACAAGATATGACCAGAAAGTAAGTATGGGAGGAGCTCAACACGAAATTTGGAGAGATGTTTTCAATGGAGATAAAGGCCTCCAGCAAACCGGAATGGTAGGGTACATCAACAAGCGTTGGACACACTACACACAACCGAGGAGGAGGTGAAGAGACTGCTAAGCGGACTAGGTACCTCAAAGGCGGTGGGCCCAGACAACATCTCCCCATAGGTCCTGAGAGAGGGTGCAAAGGAGTAGTTAGGTTTTCTTCTGTATGCCTTCCTCCTCTGAGTGACTTCCACGGTATGGCTTCTCAGTACGCGAACCGGGAGGGCGACGTCACACCCAAACACCTTGTTCCAACCTGTTATATCTCCAATATCTAAGATCACCACAATCAAGACGTTTACCAAATTCTGTAACCTCGCCACTAAGATCACACATTTTTGTACACATACTCTTAAAACATCATAACGAAGATCACTAAAACTATCTTTACTTTTACTCAAGAAATCGTAATGACACGATTGCAAACAAACCATACCCCCGGCCGGGATTGAACCCGCGGTCATAGAGTCTCAAAACTCCAGCCCGTCGCGTTAGCCACTAGACCAGCTAGCCACAATAAGATTCATCCAACTAGGTATATTTCTACACCATAGGAAGGTTAGCACAGGCACCACTGTGACCACAAATGCAAGAGTTCGTCACGGCCACGCTAGCTGGAGATTCGTCTGTAAAAACTTGCATTTGTGGTCACAGAGGTGCCTGTGCTAACCTTCCTATGGTGTAGAAATATACCTAGTTGGATGAATCTTATTGTGGCTAGCTGGTCCAGTGGCTAACGCGACGGTCTGGAGTTTTGAGACTCTCTGACCGCGAGTTCAATCCCGGCCGGGGTATGGTTTATCTATACTTTTACCAAGATCACATAACATTTTGTCTTCTCTAACTCACCCACCAATTTACATTCTCATTCACATTTACACATTTCATTAACCGAAATTACATCTCATCCACCAAACTCCTCCCTCATTCTCCAGACTTTACATCATTAGCACAAAAAAAACTAACTCATACACTTATGACATGAGACATTACCATAACTAACACACAGACTAACTTTGAACCAACTCTGAACAACACCAAAACACCACTGAACATCTTCAAAAAATACTCTGCACATCATCTGAACACCTTCATAAACACCTTAAACACCTCTGAATACTCCCAAAACACTACTGAATACTACCAAAACACCACTGAATACTACCGAAACACCGTCAAAATCAACAGAAACTAAGATCAGCATCACCAGCTAACACCCATTTTATAGAAATCCCCTCAAATCACTATAACCAAGAACTCCCTCCCCATACCCCCCCCCCCGATGAGGGCAAAAAAAACATGAACACAAACCTAATACACAAACACTTAGTACATGATCACCATCAACTGAAAGCATATCTTGTACACACAAAAATCTAAGACAACCACCAACAACAATCACCCATGTTCACTTACCTCAAAAACCACTAATATCACAGAAAACACTCATTTTTTATAAACATTCACACAAGAAATCATATTTGCCAATATCTAAGCGCACTCACCTCACTTCCACCAACACACGATGTCACACTTCACAGGACCGGCGAGATCACCTCCAGTGACATCACACTCCCATTTGTGTTTACTTGGTGGTCAGTAGCATCACGTCAACACAACACATTGGTATTTGTAAGTATGGGCCTATTGGCCCAAACTTACAAATATGAATACAAATATTTTTTCCTTTGCATAGTTTACAACGTGAGACTTACATGTTATATAATATTGTTAAGTACAAAGAGTCACTAGCATGCCTGAACATTTCGGGCAGATCCTTGTTAATTTTAAACTTACTATAAAATATTCACCCAACCCATTATCAATTTTAAAAGGGATATCCTCAGAACCTTAATTACATCTCCTTTATTAAGCTCTTCTCCCACTTTTACACTTCAATCACGCATTCCCTCATTCTACTTTTTCAAAGAGAATGTAGGTCCATGGATTTCAATCTCTCTTCGTATGGAAGATTCCTTATGCAGTGGATAAATATTGTCATTTTTCTTTGAATGTTCTCTAAGGAATTTATATTTATTCAGTTCTGGAGACCAGAACTCAACTGCATAATCTAAGTGAGGCCTTACTGTTGCTTGTACTTCTTCATATAAATCCCAGTAATCGGTTTGACTTATTTCACACACTTAGGCACTGCTGTCTTGGTTTCAGATACCCGCTTACCATAAATCCTAAGTGCTTTTTGCTTTCTGAATAACCAAGTTCTATATTATTTAGCTTATAAATGCTAGGGGTTATGCACATTCCTGAGATTTAGGAATTTGCATTTATCTACAATGAACTGTATCTGCCACTTTTCTAACCTTGACATGATTTTGTCTAAAACCTTCTGAAATTCAGTGACATCTCTCTGAATGAATAATCCTGCCTATTTTCGTGCCATGAGCGAATTTGCGTCGTCTGACGAAAGCAAAAGACTTGGCAGACGATGCACCATCCCCCCAATGAAAAGCAGGGGTGTCACTAGCACGTTAAGAGACCATACAATAAGTGTCAGGGGCCCGAGACTGTTCAACTGCCTCCCAGCATACATAAGGGGGATTACCAATAGACCCCTGGCAGTCTTCAAGCTGGCACTGGACAAGCACTTAAAGTCGGTACCTGACCAGCCGGGCTGTGGCTCGTACGTTGGATTGTGTGCAGCCAGCAGTAACATCCTGATTGATCAGGCTCTGAGCCACCATGAGGCCTGGTCACACACCGGGCCGCGGGGGCGTTGACCCCCGGAACTCTCTCCAGGTAAACTCCAGGTATCACTTGTCATTCCTTCATCAAGGTCATTAACATATATCATGAATAACAACGTGATTAAAACTCATCCCTACTGATATATCACCCCACTGACCAATAGCAAGCAGAGTTTCTATTAATGGGGATAAGTCTGAATGGGGGGCCGGTCACTAGTGGCGTTCCACAAGGACCAGTTTTGTGTCTATATTTGTTTATAATTTACATTAATAACCTTGATGAAGGAATAATGAGTGACATGAGTAAATTCGCTGATGATACAAAAAATAGAAAGAATATCATAATCTGAGGAGCGAAACAATGATCTTCTTTAGGATTTAGACAAATGTAAATCATGGTCTAAAAAGTGGCAGATGTAAGTCAATGTGGACAAGTGTCGAGTCCTAGTCCTTGGGAACGAAAATAACTCTCGTAGTTATAAACTAGATGATGCAAAGCATAATTATACAAAATGTGAAAAAGACTTGGGAGTCATAATAAGCAGAAATCTGAAGCCAAGACTAGAGTGCCTAAATGGGGTGGCCCGGTGGCCTGGTGGCTAAAGCTCCCGCTTCACACACGGAGGGCCCGGGTTCGATTCCCGGCGGGTGGAAACATTTCGACACGTTTCCTTACACCTGTTGTCCTGTTCACCTAGCAGCAAATAGGTACCTGGGTGTTAGTCGACTGGTGTGGGTCGCATCCTGGGGGACAAGATTAAGGACCCCAATGGAAATAAGTTAGACAGTCCTCGATGACGCACTGACTTTCTTGGGTTATCCTGGGTGGCTAACCCTCCGGGGTTAAAAATTGGAACGAAATCAAAGTGTGAGCAATTGGGTTAACAGATTACTTGAATCTATATCAAGAGGTATAAGTAACAGGAATCCAAAAGTCTACTCCTCTCATCCTACATTAACACTACAAATATTTTAAGGTAAGTAATGATTGTACTATATGTGTATTTTTCCTATTTTATATTTTTAATGCCTAGTTCTATTGCTAACTTAATATACGTTAGTGTAAACTCTTACCTAGTACTTACATGCATTTATAAGTGAAAAAAAAGTGTTCCACTTTATGGTGATTTCCGCTTTACGGCAGTAGGATGGAACCTAACCTGCTGTACAAGTAGGACTCTGCTGTATGTAGATACACAAACTTTGCAGAAGCCTTCGCTAAGCTTGATCATGGTGTAATAACACAAAATGTGTGTTAAAAGAAAAACTGGAAAAGTGGGAAGATGAATAATTTTCCTACCAATTTCATTATTATAATCAAGGGGGAGCGCTAAACCTGTAGGATTATACAGCACCTGTGGGGGATGTGTGGAAGGTATTCAGGCTTAATTCAGGGAACTGGAGCACAGATCCAATTCCCTAGATCAAGAGCCCCTCACCAGCTTCAAGGAACCTTCCTTCAGGGGCTTCCTAACCAACAGAGGAGGGAGAATAATAGTAAACAATATTCGTTCCATGCTTTTCTTCAGCCTCATATCTATCATAAACAAATACTAGAATATTCATGAGTGTCATTCACAGAAGACGTGGTAAATCTCCAAGCTGATATAAACCAAAAAGGCAAAGGCTTATACAGGGTAAAAAAAAAAAAAAAAAAAAAAAAAAAAAAAAAAAAAAAAAAAAAATTGGGAAAAATGTTTTCTTAACAAAAAATAATGCATAATTCTGGCAACATGTTGATGTAATCAGCATGTATCTATTATATTTTTAAGTATCTTTTCTTTTTTTTTTTTGGTTCTTGCTGTCATCAAGAGAACCTGATGCCAATTCGTGTTTTTTCTCTTTTTACTCCAAAAAATTACGATTTTTATATAAAGACTGTTTCTCTCCAAATTCACAACATGTCATCTTCTCTGTTGACTCGATATTAGTGCTCAGAGAGCTGCTCAGTCGCCTGTGGGCTGCTGTCAACAGTTGGGGGTGTATGGTGCGTGTGGTCTAGTGCACTGTGACTGTAACTTTGACAGAAAATAGAATTTCTCCTTTTCTCAGGAAAAAAGTTGACCTTTCGAAAATCATATTGCAAAAACTATAATAATAATAACTTTATTTACTACAAGTACATGTACAAGGTATACAGTCCTAGCTGACATCAATGATATACTAGTATATAGAAGGCCTCTTGTTATGATGAGCATTTTGGGCAAATTAGGTCAGTGTCCCAGGATGCGACCCACACCAGTCCACTAACACCCAGGTACCCATTTACTGATGGGTGAACAAAGACAACAGGTGGAAAGAAACACTCCCAATGTTTCTACCCTGGCTGGAATCGAACCCGGACCCTCGCCATGTGAAGCCAGAGATTTAGCCACCAGGCTACCAGAATGATTTTTTCACACATTGGGGTAGCATTGTTTTAGAAAGAGATATTTGAAATATGCTTTACTATTTTTGTGTTATTTATTTTTTCCCCCAAAAAATCCTTAAAAAAAAAAGTCAAATTTCAACATTTTTTATTATGCAATCTATTGACATCTTGAGCAAAAGTTCGAGGCTTTTGCAAAGTTTGTGTATCTACATACAGTAGGGCCCCACTGTTGCAACCCCTGAATGGGTTGCAATGTATGTATGTATATTACATGTATATTACCTTTTCATATAATTTTATATTGCTTATATTTGCGATAATAGCTAAATTGTAAATATATTGCTTTATATTATTATTTGCCTTAGTTATGTTGTTAGGAAGGATGTAACACATATATTATGTGCTCAAAGTTCAAGTCTTGATTGTCTAACTACTGTAATTATCGCTTGTGGCTCGTTTCCCTGCCGGCTTCTGTTGCTGGGCAACAGCTGTCCACGGAGCTATCACATGATCGCGGGGGGGTGTCCACACCTCGCCTGAAGTATTCAGTCTGGTCTAGACTCGCTTGGTGGTTGGATGCATTCCAGACAAGAAGTGCCTAAATCTCCCTTATTGGCTCTTGTTGGAAGATCGTCTCTTGTCTTACTATTGTTGTTAGTTCTGGAGAATGTTCACAGAACATTGTATAGACTTAGTGATTTTCGACGTTGTACTGAGGTTGTGTGTCGCATAGACACTCTAAACAACTCAGGTCCTGAGCTGTAGCTTCTGACCTAACTTGTACTGGTATCTGTGTATTATCACAGTCGGGGATTTTCTTATGCTGAACTTAGATTCAGTAGTATGGGAGTTTTGTGACTTTTGTGGAGGATCTGCTGATGGTCCCTACTAGCTGTCGATATATTATCTCCTTGTTCCTGATTCTGTGTCGCAGTTGTTTGTTATATTGCTATTGGGCTTAGCATTCTTTTTATTGTTCAAGCAGACTGTTCTGATTGCCAGTCGGTCAAGAAGTTAGTTTATTTGTGGACTTTGTCAGTCACTTGTTTAAGTCTAGTCGAGTCGTGAGACATAGCGAACTGCTTAGAGCACTTACACACATACACACTCTTACTTGTACATATTTGTAATATCTTATTAAATGTTAATGTACCAATCGGTACTTAAGAATTATAAATGTGATATGTGCTTTCAGCACAATAATACTGTACATGAGAGAAGTGATTATTATTATTTTGTTGATACTGATTTAATTTAATGATATACCTCTAGACAATTATTAATAAATTTATTAAATTTTAATTTCTCTAGTTAGTAGCCTACCAGTTGTAATCCTGAAGCACTATTGAATCATACTGAATTCTACTGGATAATTGGACAAGGATACTGACTACTTGTTACGAAAACCCAGTAACAGGCTGGATGCTAGAAGGGCAGTACTTTCTAGTATTCACTGGAGATCTCTAAGCTTTTAGAATCGCGTTTTTTGTAACACCCACTTACATGGCAGGTTAGGTTCCAGGCTGCAGCCATAAAGTGGAAATCGCCATAAAGTGGAATGCTTTTTTACCACTTATAAATGCATATAAATATAGATAACAAGTTTACACTAACATATATTAAGTTAGCAATAGAACTAAGAATTAAAAAAATAAAAAGGTAAAATACGCATATAGTACACTCATTACTTACCTTAAAATATTTGCAGTGTTAATGTAGGGTGAGATGAGTAGCATTTATTGTAAGAAATCAGGTGTGGTAGGTATGGCAGCCAGCCAGACTATCATACCTACCATGCCGGCCACCCTGCCCACACATATATACTACAACATTTAAAGCGCCCCGGTGCAATAAAATAAGTATACAAACCATACCCCCGGCCGGGATTGAACCCGCGGTCATAGAGTCTCAAAACTCCAGCCCGTCTCGTTAGCCACTATACAGTTCACTCATTACTTACCTTAAAGCATTCGTTGTCTTAATGTAGGGTCAGAGGTGAGTATACGAGATAAAACGAATAAACGAGAGAGAGAGAATTAGTACATGAGAGAGGACAGACCCGGAGTTATGTAAACAAACCAGTTGAACAAGTCTGGTTTTGGTCCATACATTTGTATTATACCATAAAACAAACACTTTACATTGTGTACAAGTTGTCTCCACGTTAATACAGTAACACCATTTTTAGAAATGACACTCTGGGTGAAGGCATACGAAAGGAATAATTTTCTACAGTTACCCCAGTAATATTATAGTGTACACATTAGAGAAAACGTAATTTTTGCCGTCACTCCTACAAGTTGCTTGGCTATCACATCTCATATTTATGTTAATTTATTCTACTGTGGGGTGTATTTATCATGTTTATTTGTTACGTAGCTTGTTTATTATATAATTTTGAAAAAAATATCATAAATGGAATAATGAAAATGTGTATTTTAACGCAATATACGACATTTTAATATGCCTCAATGATTATTATTGAGTATTATTATCAATATTAATATGGTGTCTCTAGACATAAGACACACTTACTTATTTTAATGTGTACCTGCACGTCAGCAGAGTATGTAAGTTTACTTAGGTACAGGTACGCGTAAGTATAATTATCAGAGAATATATAAAATATGAAATAAGTCACTCTGTCTGACTTTTTTGGGTTATCCTAGGTTCTCTACACATATGCTGCTATGTATGATAATTCTATGTAACTGTATTGTGTATACCTGAATAAATTTACTTACTTACTTACTTACTTACTAACAACTTTAAAACAACTGAAATTTTTGAAAGTTTCCAGACATGACTCACGAAATCGTAATGACACGATTGCAAACAAACCATACCCCGGCCGGGATTGAACCCGCTGTCATAGAGTCTCAAAACTCCAGCCCGTCGCGTTAGTCACTGGACCAGCTAGCCACAATAAGATTCATCCAACTAGGTATATTTCTACACCATAGGAAGGTTAGCACAGGCACCACTGTGACCACAAATGCAAGTTTTTACAGACGAATCTCCAGCTAGCGTGGCCGTGACGAACTCTAGCTCAAGTCCCCTCACTGCCGTCAACATGACTCATGAAATCGTAATGACACGATTGCGACGGTCTGGAGTTTTGAGACTCTCTGACCGCGGGTTCAATCCCGGCTGGGGTATGGTTTGTTTGCAATCGTGTCATTACGATTTCGTGAGTCATGTTGACGGCAGTGAAGGGACTTGAGCTAGAGTTCGTCACGGCCACGCTAGCTGGAGATTCTTTTCTCTCTTTCAACACACCGGCCGTGTCCCACCGAGGCGGGGTGGCCCAAGACGAAAAACGAAAGTTTCTCCTTTTACATTTAGTAATATATACAGGAGAGGGGGTTACTAGCCCCTTGCTCCCTGCATTTTAGTCGCCTCTTACAACACGCATGGCTTACGGAGGAAGAATTCTGTTCCATTTCCCCATAAATATTAACTTTTAATGTTATCCCACTCTGTTATGTGGACAATATTTTCATAAATTTAATTTTCTTTTGTATGTGATAAATAACCATAAGAGATTTTAATTTCCAGTTGATCGTAGTCCGTCTCTGTTGGAACGAAGAGTTTTATGTTTCCATAGTTACTGAAAACATGCTGGAATTCTTGATACACTTATCTTTTTACCAGAGTCTATTAATGTTGTTTAATTAACTCCTCTGTGCCGCACTACCAGAAAACACCAGCTTCTCTGTATCACTGTTTATCTGTACCTCTCAGGAAGGTTATTACTGCATTAAACAGGCGACATCACCATATCCTGTCCCTCTCTCCCAGGGACTGAACGAGTGTTATCAGGTTCCTCCCGGATGTATCTCTTCTCCTAACCCATTTCTTTCCTCTCTCTCTCTCTCTCTCTCTCTCTCTCTCTCTCTCTCTCTCTCTCTCTCTCTCTCTTTCTCTCCTTTTCTCCCTCTCTCTCCCTCTCTCTCTTGACAAGGGGTTTTACAAAGTTAGACTTAGGGTTCCTACCTTTGTTTACAAGCTAAGAGCTGTTACCTGCTTGAGCACAGTTGAAAGCCTTTTTCATTGTTAAGAGATATGCAGAAAGGGAACCAATAGACCAGTTGACTTTATTTCGATGATAATATTATTCTGCATGAATTTGTTCTAAACACGAGTCATCCTAAGAATAAATGATGTCAGATGATTCGATGTTCTGGAGATGGGTACAGTCAGAGTGTAGTTGCTGTTTGCTGCCCGTTTTGTTGTACAAGCTCAGTTCTCGCTGCTCTTCTCTCTCATGGTTAGGTTAAGGTTACCTACATCAGCTCGTTTGCAAGGCATTTTATTGTTATGAAACATACAAATAGGGAACAGGTGAAGTTGGAGCCATCTGTTGGCCAGCAATTTCATTTGGTCAACTGACTTTATTTCGTTGATGTCATTATGCTGTACGAACATGTTCCAGACACGCGTCATGCTAGGAATAAATGATGTCAGATGAATTGATGTTCTGGAGAAGGGTACAGAGTATAGTTGCTGTTTGCTGCCCGTCTTTTTGTATAGAAGCTCACTTCTTGGAGTGGAGCCATTTTAGGTACTTTATTACTGAAACATTCCTCCTGTGTTGAAAGTTCTGGGTCCAGGCGAGAAATGAGTTGTGTTGCTGTTTTTTTTTTCTGTCAAGAAGTCGCAGATTAGATGTAGTGTAGGCAATCGAAGAAAGCGGAGCATATTCAAGGTGTGAGCTTACTTGTGCCTTGTACAGAATCTTACAACCTCTACTGTCGAGCTGATGCTTATAAAGCTGTAAGCTAGTGCTTGATGTAAATTAGAGCAGCTGGAATTTCATGTCATGGATAAGTAAACGTCCGAGTATAGTCGTCATCATATGCTTGGTGTTCTGGCATGAGATGAATAAGGTTATTGCAGTAGACATTTCATAGCAATGGTTCAAACATACTTCCCTTTGTCACGCTAGCTCCAACAGTGTCTTGCTGGCTTTGTCTTATTGAGAACTACGATAAGAGGTTTATCTTTAAGGTAATCACTGAGAAGGCATAGCAACATAACAATATATATATATTTTTTTTTTTTTTTTTTTTTTATTATCACACCGGCCGATTCCCACCAAGGCAGGGTGGCCCGAAAAAGAAAAACTTTCACCATCATTCACTCCATCACTGTCTTGCCAGAAGGGTGCTTTACACTACAGTTTTTAAACTGCAACATTAACACCCCTCCTCCAGAGTGCAGGCACTGTACTTCCCCTCTCCAGGACTCAAGTCCGGCCTGCCGGTTTCCCTGAATCCCTTCATAAATGTTACTTTGCTCACACTCCAACAGCACGTCAAGTATTAAAAACCATTTGTCTCCATTCACTCCTATCAAACACGCTCACGCATGCCTGCTGGAAGTCCAAGCCCCTCGCACACAAAACCTCCTTTACCCCCTCCCTCCAACCCTTCCTAGGCCGACCCCTACCCCGCCTTCCTTCCACTACAGACTGATACACTCTTGAAGTCATTCTGTTTCGCTCCATTCTCTCTACATGTCCGAACCACCTCAACAACCCTTCCTCAGCCCTCTGGACAACAGTTTTGGTAATCCCGCACCTCCTCCTAACTTCCAAACTACGAATTCTCTGCATTATATTCACACCACACATTGCCCTCAGACATGACATCTCCACTGCCTCCAGCCTTCTCCTCGCTGCAACATTCATCACCCACGCTTCACACCCATATAAGAGCGTTGGTAAAACTATACTCTCATACATTCCCCTCTTTGCCTCCAAGGACAAAGTTCTTTGTCTCCACAGACTCCTAAGTGCACCACTCACTCTTTTTCCCTCATCAATTCTATGATTCACCTCATCTTTCATAGACCCATCCGCTGACACGTCCACTCCCAAATATCTGAATACGTTCACCTCCTCCATACTCTCTCCCTCCAATCTGATATTCAATCTTTCATCACCTAATCTTTTTGTTATCCTCATAACCTTACTCTTTCCTGTATTCACCTTTAATTTTCTTCTTTTGCACACCCTACCAAATTCATCCACCAATCTCTGCAACTTCTCTTCAGAATCTCCCAAGAGCACAGTGTCATCAGCAAAGAGCAGCTGTGACAACTCCCACTTTGTGTGTGATTCTTTATCTTTTAACTCCACGCCTCTTGCCAAGACCCTCGCATTTACTTCTCTTACAACCCCATCTATAAATATATTAAACAACCACGGTGACATCACACATCCTTGTCTAAGGCCTACTTTTACTGGGAAAAAATTTCCCTCTTTCCTACATACTCTAACTTGAGCCTCACTATCCTCGTAAAAACTCTTCACTGCTTTCAGTAACCTACCTCCTACACCATACACTTGCAACATCTGCCACATTGCCCCCCTATCCACCCTGTCATACGCCTTTTCCAAATCCATAAATGCCACAAAGACCTCTTTAGCCTTATCTAAATACTGTTCACTTATATGTTTCACTGTAAACACCTGGTCCACACACCCCCTACCTTTCCTAAAGCCTCCTTGTTCATCTGCTATCCTATTCTCCGCCTTACTCTTAATTCTTTCAATTATAACTCTACCATACACTTTACCAGGTACACTCAACAGACTTATCCCCCTATAATTTTTGCACTCTCTTTTTTCCCCTTTGCCTTTATACAAAGGAACTATGCATGCTCTCTGCCAATCCCTAGGTACCTTACCCTCTTCCATACATTTATTAAACAATTGCACCAACCACTCCAAAACTATATCCCCACCTGCTTTTAACATTTCTATCTTTATCCCATCAATCCCGGCTGCCTTACCCCCTTTCATTTTACCTACTGCCTCACGAACTTCCCTCACACTCACAACTGGCTCTTCCTCACTCCTACAAGATGTTATTCCTCCTTGCCCTATACACGAAATCACAGCTTCCCTATCTTCATCAACATTTAACAATTCCTCAAAATATTCCTTCCATCTTCCCAATACCTCTAACTCTCCATTTAATAACTCTCCTCTCCTATTTTTAACTGACAAATCCATTTGTTCTCTAGGCTTTCTTAACTTGTTAATCTCACTCCAAAACTTTTTCTTATTTTCAACAAAATTTGTTGATAACATCTCACCCACTCTCTCATTTGCTCTCTTTTTACATTGCTTCACCACTCTCTTAACCTCTCTCTTTTTCTCCATATACTCTTCCCTCCTTGCATCACTTCTACTTTGTAAAAACTTCTCATATGCTAACTTTTTCTCCCTTACTACTCTCTTTACATCATCATTCCACCAATCGCTCCTCTTCCCTCCTGCACCCACTTTCCTGTAACCACAAACTTCTGCTGAACACTCTAACACTACATTTTTAAACCTACCCCATACCTCTTCGACCCCATTGCCTATGCTCTCATTAGCCCATCTATCCTCCAATAGCTGTTTATATCTTACCCTAACTGCCTCCTCTTTTAGTTTATAAACCTTCACCTCTCTCTTCCCTGATGCTTCTATTCTCCTTGTATCCCATCTACCTTTTACTCTCAGTGTAGCTACAACTAGAAAGTGATCTGATATATCTGTGGCCCCTCTATAAACATGTACATCCTGAAGTCTACTCAACAGTCTTTTATCTACCAATACATAATCCAACAAACTACTGTCATTTCGCCCTACATCATATCGTGTATACTTATTTATCCTCTTTTTCTTAAAATATGTATTACCTATAACTAAACCCCTTTCTATACAAAGTTCAATCAAAGGGCTCCCATTATCATTTACACCTGGCACCCCAAACTTACCTACCACACCCTCTCTAAAAGTTTCTCCTACTTTAGCATTCAAGTCCCCTACCACAATTACTCTCTCACTTGGTTCAAAGGCTCCTATACATTCACTTAACATCTCCCAAAATCTCTCTCTCTCCTCTGCATTCCTCTCTTCTCCAGGTGCATACACGCTTATTATGACCCACTTCTCGCATCCAACCTTTACTTTAATCCACATAATTCTTGAATTTACACATTCATATTCTCTTTTCTCCTTCCATAACTGATCATTTAACATTACTGCTACCCCTTCCTTTGCTCTAACTCTCTCAGATACTCCAGATTTAATCCCATTTTATATATATATATATATATATATATATATATATATATATATATATATATATATATATATATATATATATATATATATATATATATATATATATATGTATATGTATATGTATATATATATATGTCTTCGTGTTTGGCTTCCAGTGCATTAGTCAAGAAGGTTGTTCCCGAACGCTTGAGAGACGTGGTAGGAGCTCAAGACCCCAGGTTTACTGAAGCAGCGATTCGGTGGGACACCCTTACAGATTCCTCCAGTAGACCAGCTCCTCCCAAAGAACACAAACAGTCCCACTGGGACAAACCGATCATGGAAAAAATCGCCAACACAATGCTCTCCAACGCCTCAGGAAAGGACAAAGCTCGTCTCCTGGCAGTGAAGGCACCACACTCAGGAGATTTCCTGTTTGCTGTTCCCAATTCCTCCTTGGGCACTCGACTAGACCCACAGGCCATTCGGATTGGTGTTGCTCTTCGCCTAGCCGCCCCCATCCTCACCGAACATAGGTGTATTTGCGGCAGAGCGACAGCTGATCAATTCGGACTTCATGGTCTCGTGTGTCACACAGCAGAAGGGAAGTATGCCAGGCATGAGGAGGTCAATGACATCATAAAGAGAAGCCTCGCCACAGCCCGTTGCCCAGCTCAACGAGAACCCCAAGTGCAGAGGTCTGACGGAAGTCTAAAGCGTCCTGATGGAGCCACTATGCTACCTTGGAAGGATGGAAAGCAGATTGCCTGGGACTACACATGTGCCGCCACATTGGCAAACACCTACTTGCCATACTCCGTAGTGGAAGGGGGTGGAGCTGCCAGCCACAGGGTGACTCAGAAGATCCGCAAATATGAAGACCTTCCCCCTTGCTATAACTTCATTCCAATAGGGTCGGAGACCCTTGGAGCTTGGGGCAAGTGTGCTCTAAAGTTCCTCAAAGAGCTAGGTGAAAAGCTCATCATAGAAACCAAGGACCACAGGGCGACCAGCTTCCTCTTTCAGAGACTCAGTGTTGCGATCCAGAGAGGAAATGCCTGCAGCATTCTGGGCACGCGGCCCACCGCCGGGGAGCTGGACGAAGTATTCGAGATGTAGCTCTGAGTTACCTATGTTGTTTTACTTTGTATCATATTTTTGTGAATGTTTTGTCAATGTATTTTGTCTTTAAATAAAATATATATATATAATATAGGGGGTGGTAGGAGAAAATTCTCAAACAGCTTCAGGGAGAATCTTGAGTTTTCCCTGAAGCAAGTTTATTCTTTTCTCTGAGGATGAGGGTCCCTATAACAGTTCTAGAGGCGGTACCTCCCTATATTATATTATATATATATGTATATATATATATATATATATATATATATATATATATATATATATATATATATATATATAAATATATCTATAAATATATCTATATATATAAATATATATATATATATAACTATATATATATATATATATATATATATATATATATATATATATACATATATGTATACATATATGTATATATATACATATATATATATATATACATATATATATGTATAGATATATATATATATATATATATATATTTATATATATATATATATATATATATATGCAAAACAACCACTCTGAAAGAATAGAGAAATTCCAAGCGCTTTCGTGACTACTCACATTATCAAGGAACTATGAAAGTAAAGCATCCAAAGAAGCTATATAAGGGGTCTGGCCAGCACCTCACTATCAGATCCCAGTAAAAAAACTTTTGATAAAGAATTCCCCCCAAAATGCTGATGGATGTGTCTATAAGATTCCTTGTAAAATTTGCGATAAAGTTTATTACGGTCAAACTGGTAAAAATCTCGAACTAAGATTAAAACAACATAAATATAGCATTAGAACTGGACAAGATTCCAATGCTCTATTTATTCATGTAAGAGATTTTAACCATCCAATTGATTTTCAAAAAGTTGAGAAAGTAGTATCAAGCAAGTCCATGGTCGACAGGAATATAATTGAATCTTGTTTCATAAAAAGCAGTTTTGACAATAATATGAATATTTCCTTTGGTTTATATAAATTAGATCCATTTATAATTAATAGAATTTGGGAAGAATTTAATAATACACTGGACAAATAATAATTTTTAAATTTTCTTGGGTAGAATAGTTTGTGGGTGAGTTGTGCAAAGGACCTGTCCAGTTGGGTCGGCGCGCGTCAGGTGTTTAACCGTTGTGGGATCTGATAGTGAGGTGCTGGCCAGACCCCTTATATAGCTTCCTTGGATGCTTTACTTTCATAGTTCCTTGATAATGTGAGTAGTCACGAAAGCGCTTGGAATTTCTCTATTCTTTCAGAGTGGTTGTTTTGCATATTCTGAAATCACCTGTTTACTATGATCTTATTGCATATATATATATATATATATATATATATATATATATATATATATATATATATATATATATATATATATATATATATATATATATATATATATATATATATATATATATATATATATATGAGTAGACTTCAGGATGTACATGTTTATAGAGGGGCCACAGATATATCAGATCACTTTCTAGTTGTAGCTATACTGAGAGTAAAAGGTAGATGGGATACAAGGAGAATAGAAGCATCAGGGAAGAGAGAGGTGAAGGTTTATAAACTAAAAGAGGAGGCAGTTAGGGTAAGATATAAACAGCTATTGGAGGATAGATGGGCTAATGAGAGCATAGGCAATGGGGTCGAAGAGGTATGGGGTAGGTTTAAAAATGTAGTGTTAGAGTGTTCAGCAGAAGTTTGTGGTTACAGGAAAGTGGGTGCAGGAGGGAAGAGGAGCGATTGGTGGAATGATGATGTAAAGAGAGTAGTAAGGGAGAAAAAGTTAGCATATGAGAAGTTTTTACAAAGTAGAAGTGATGCAAGGAGGGAAGAGTATATGGAGAAAAAGAGAGAAGTTAAGAGAGTGGTGAAGCAATGTAAAAAGAGAGCAAATGAGAGAGTGGGTGAGATGTTATCAACAAATTTTGTTGAAAATAAGAAAAAGTTTTGGAGTGAGATTAACAAGTTAAGAAAGCCTAGAGAACAAATGGATTTGTCAGTTAAAAATAGGAGAGGAGAGTTATTAAATGGAGAGTTAGAGGTATTGGGAAGATGGAAGGAATATTTTGAGGAATTGTTAAATGTTGATGAAGATAGGGAAGCTGTGATTTCGTGTATAGGGCAAGGAGGAATAACATCTTGTAGGAGTGAGGAAGAGCCAGTTGTGAGTGTGGGGGAAGTTCGTGAGGCAGTAGGTAAAATGAAAGGGGGTAAGGCAGCTGGGATTGATGGGATAAAGATAGAAATGTTAAAAGCAGGTGGGGATATAGTTTTGGAGTGGTTGGTGCAATTATTTAATAAATGTATGGAAGAGGGTAAGGTACCTAGGGATTGGCAGAGAGCATGCATAGTTCCTTTGTATAAAGGCAAAGGGGATAAAAGAGAGTGCAAAAATTATAGGGGGATAAGTCTGTTGAGTGTACCTGGTAAAGTGTATGGTAGAGTTATAATTGAAAGAATTAAGAGTAAGACGGAGAATAGGATAGCAGATGAACAAGGAGGCTTTAGGAAAGGTAGGGGGTGTGTGGACCAGGTGTTTACAGTGAAACATATAAGTGAACAGTATTTAGATAAGGCTAAAGAGGTCTTTGTGGCATTTATGGATTTGGAAAAGGCGTATGACAGGGTGGATAGGGGGGCAATGTGGCAGATGTTGCAAGTGTATGGTGTAGGAGGTAGGTTACTGAAAGCAGTGAAGAGTTTTTACGAGGATAGTGAGGCTCAAGTTAGAGTATGTAGGAAAGAGGGAAATTTTTTCCCAGTAAAAGTAGGCCTTAGACAAGGATGTGTGATGTCACCGTGGTTGTTTAATATATTTATAGATGGGGTTGTAAGAGAAGTAAATGCGAGGGTTTTGGCAAGAGGCGTGGAGTTAAAAGATAAAGAATCACACACAAAGTGGGAGTTGTCACAGCTGCTCTTTGCTGATGACACTGTGCTCTTGGGAGATTCTGAAGAGAAGTTGCAGAGATTGGTGGATGAATTTGGTAGGGTGTGCAAAAGAAGAAAATTAAAGGTGAATACAGGAAAGAGTAAGGTTATGAGGATAACAAAAAGATTAGGTGATGAAAGATTGAATATCAGATTGGAGGGAGAGAGTATGGAGGAGGTGAACGTATTCAGATATTTGGGAGTGGACGTGTCAGCGGATGGGTCTATGAAAGATGAGGTGAATCATAGAATTGATGAGGGAAAAAGAGTGAGTGGTGCACTTAGGAGTCTGTGGAAACAAAGAACTTTGTCCTTGGAGGCAAAGAGGGGAATGTATGAGAGTATAGTTTTACCAACGCTCTTATATGGGTGTGAAGCGTGGGTGATGAATGTTGCAGCGAGGTGAAGGCTGGAGGCAGTGGAGATGTCATGTCTGAGGGCAATGTGTGGTGTGAATATAATGCAGAGAATTCGTAGTTTGGAAGTTAGGAGGAGGTGCGGGATTACCAAAACTGTTGTCCAGAGGGCTGAGGAAGGGTTGTTGAGGTGGTTCGGACATGTAGAGAGAATGGAGCGAAACAGAATGACTTCAAGAGTGTATCAGTCTGTAGTGGAAGGAAGGCGGGGTAGGGGTCGGCCTAGGAAGGGTTGGAGGGAGGGGGTAAAGGAGGTTTTGTGTGCGAGGGGCTTGGACTTCCAGCAGGCATGCGTGAGCGTGTTTGATAGGAGTGAATGGAGACAAATGGTTTTTAATACTTGACGTGCTGTTGGAGTGTGAGCAAAGTAACATTTATGAAGGGATTCAGGGAAACCGGCAGGCCGGACTTGAGTCCTGGAGATGGGAAGTACAGTGCCTGCACTCTGAAGGAGGGGTGTTAATGTTGCAGTTTAAAAACTGTAGTGTAAAGCACCCTTCTGACAAGACAGTGATGGAGTGAATGATGGTGAAAGTTTTTCTTTTTCGGGCCACCCTGCCTTGGTGGGAATCGGCCGGTGTGATAATAATAAAAAAAAAAATATATATATATGCTGTTGTCCCTTATTACTTTGATAGTAAGGTTCTCACTACATGTTCTAGTGTGGGGTAGTTTTTTACATAAAGGTCTTAAATGTCTAGGGTAATACTTACATTCATGATTGATCATCCTCAGTGTCTCAGAAATCCTTTCACCAGCCCTCTTCACAGGTTATTTAAATCACTTCTATAAAAAATAGAACTGTATTCTAAATAGATATGTACAGAATATACAATTACAGCACTTACACATTCAGAACATTCGCCTGCACACCCCTTTGCTGCTCTCCTAGGACAGCCCACATGGCATCTGAACAATTTGCCCTTCCTTCTTCTTGACTAAACTCTGGATTAACCAGTGCTTTGACACATTTTAGTCACCCTGGGTATGGTGGCCACAACTTAAGGTATAAAACTCAGCCCTGGGGCACACATAATGCCCAAAAATAAAAAGAAGGACCCAGAGGTCCTACCAGCTTGAAGCCAACAAAAAGAGGGAGAGGGAGGGGCCTAGTTAAGCTTTCCCACACCCACCACAACAGCAAAAGACTGTTGCCAAGCACAATTCTTTACTTACCACAACTCTACCATATCTTATTTTACTTTTACAAAAAGAAATACAACTTTATAAACTGCTTATTTAAATTGTGTGTGTGTGTGTGTATAGAATAATGTATTATATTGAGAAAAACAGGCTTAACTCGGCTGCCTTATAGCCATAAGGGTGATCTGTCCTTATGACATTTAGTGCTGAGTCCCCATCAATTCAATTCCAGAGTAACTGTTACTTATATACATCAATATGTGTTAGGCCCCATAGTCCCATAACATATATATATATATATATATATATATATATATATATATATATATATATATATATATATATATATATATATATATATATATATATATATATATATATAGTAGGTTGGTAGACAGCAACCACCCAGGGAAGTACTACCGTCCTGCCAGATGACTGTGAAACAGAATCCTGTAACTGTTTTACATGATGGTAGGATTGCTGGTGTCTTTTTCTGTCTCATAAACACGCTAGATAACAGGGATATCTTGCTACTTCAACTTACACTTTGGTCATACTTCACAGACACGCACATGCACATATATATACATACATCTAGGTTTTTTCTCCTTTTTCTAAATAGTTCTTGTTCTTCTTTATTTCTTCTATTGTCCATGGGGAAGTGGAAAAGAATCTTTCCTCCGTAAGCCATTCGTGTCGTATGAGGCGACTAAAATGCCGGGAGCAATGGGCTAGTAACCCCTTCTCCTGTAGACATTTACTAAAAAAGAGAAGAAGAAAAACTTTATAAAACTGGGATGCTTAAATGTGCGTGGATGTAGTGCGGATGACATGAAACAGATGATTGCTGATGTTATGAATGAAAAGAAGTTGGATGTCCTGGCCCTAAGCGAAACAAAGCTGAAGGGGGTAGGGGAGTTTCGGTGGGGGGAAATAAATGGGATTAAATCTGGAGTATCTGAGAGAGTTAGAGCAAAGGAAGGGGTAGCAGTAATGTTGAATGATCAGTTATGGAAGGAGAAAAGAGAATATGAATGTGTAAATGCAAGAATTATGTGGATTAAAGTAAAGGTTGGATACGAGAAGTGGGTCATAATAAGCGTGTATGCACCTGGAGAGGAGAGGAATGCAGAGGAGAGAGAGAGATTTTGGGAGATGTTAAGTGAATGTATAGGAGCCTTTGAACCAAGTGAGAGAGTAATTGTGGTAGGGGACCTGAATGCTAAAGTAGGAGAAACTTTTAGAGAGGGTGTGGTAGGTAAGTTTGGGGTGCCAGGTGTAAATGATAATGGGAGCCCTTTGATTGAACTTTGTATAGAAAGGGGTTTAGTTATAGGTAATACATATTTTAAGAAAAAGAGGATAAGTATACAAGATATGATGTAGGGCGAAATGACAGTAGTTTGTTGGATTATGTATTGGTAGATAAAAGACTTGAGCAGACTTCAGGATGTACATGTTTATAGAGGGGCCACAGATATATCAGATCACTTTCTAGTTGTAGCTACACTGAGAGTAAAAGGTAGATGGGATACAAGGAGAATAGAAGCATCAGGGAAGAGAGAGGTGAAGGTTTATAAACTAAAAGAGGAGGCAGTTAGGGAAAGATATAAACAGCTATTGGAGGATAGATGGGCTAATGAGAGCATAGGCAATGGGGTCGAAGAGGTATGGGGTAGGTTTAAAAATGTAGTGTTAGAGTGTTCAGCAGAAGTTTGTGGTTACAGGAAAGTGGGTGCGGGAGGGAAGAGGAGCGACTGGTGGAATGATGATGTAAAGAGAGTAGTAAGGGAGAAAAAGTTAGCATATGAGAAGTTTTTACAAAGTAGAAGTGATGCAAGGAGGGAAGATTATATGGAGAAAAAGAGAGAGGTTAAGAGAGTGGTGAAGCAATGTAAAAAGAGAGCAAATGAGAGAGTGGGTGAGATGTTATCAACAAATTTTGTTGAAAATAAGAAAAAGTTTTGGAGTGAGATTAACAAGTTGCCTAGAGAACAAATGGATTTGTCAGTTAAAAATAGGAGAGGAGAGTTATTAAATGGAGAGTTAGAGGTATTGGGAAGATGGAGGGAATATTTTGAGGAATTGTTAAATGTTGATGAAGATAGGGAAGCTGTGATTTCGTGTATAGGGCAAGGAGGAATAACATCTTGTAGGAGTGAGGAAGAGCCAGTTGTGAGTGTGGGGGAAGTTCGTGAGGCAGTAGGTAAAATGAAAGGGGGTAAGGCAGCCGGGATTGATGGGATAAAGATAGAAATGTTAAAAGCAGGTGGGGATATAGTTTTGGAGTGGTTGGTGCAATTATTTAATAAATGTATGGAAGAGGGTAAGGTACCTAGGGATTGGCAGAGAGCATGCATAATTCCTTTGTATAAAGGCAAAGGGGACAAAAGAGAGTGCAAAAATTATAGGGGGATAAGTCTGTTGAGTATACCTGGTAAAGTGTATGGTAGAGTTATTATTGAAAGAATTAAAAGTAAGACTGAGAATAGGATAGCAGATGAACAAAGAGGCTTTAGGAAAGGTAGGGGGTGTGTGGACCAGGTGTTTACAGTGAAACATATAAGTGAACAGTATTTAGATAAGGCTAAAGAGGTCTTTGTGGCATTTATGGATTTGGAAAAGGCGTATGACAGGGTGGATAGGGGGGCAATGTGGCAGATGTTGCAGGTGTATGGTGTAGGAGGTAGGTTACTGAAAGCAGTGAAGAGTTTTTACGGGGATAGTGAGGCTCAAGTTAGAGTACATAGGAAAGAGAGAAATTATTTCCCAGTAAAAGTAGGCCTTAGACAAGGATGTGTGATGTCACCGTTGTTTAATATATTTATAGATGGGGTTGTAAGAGAAGTAAATGCGAGGGTCTTGACAAGAGGCGTGGAGTTAAAAGATAAAGAATCACACATAAAGTGGGAGTTGTCACAGTTGCTCTTTGCTGATGACACTGTGCTCTTGGGAGATTCTGAAGAGAAGTTGCAGAGATTGGTGGATGAATTTGGTAGGGTGTGCAAAAGAAGAAAATTAAAAGTGAATACAGGAAACAGTAAGGTTATGAGGATAACAAAAATATTAGGTGATGAAAGATTGGATATCAGATTGGAGGGAGAGAGTATGGAGGAAGTGAATGTATTCAGATATTTGGGAGTGGACGTGTCAGCGGATGGGTCTATGAAGGATGAGGTGAATCATAGAATTGATGAGGGGAAAAGGGTGAGTGGTGCACTTAGGAGTCTGTGGAGACAAAGAACTTTCTCCTTGGAGGCAAAGAGGGGAATGTATGAGAGTATAGTTTTACCAACACTCTTATATGGGTGTGAAGCATGGGTGATGAATGTTGCAGCGAGGAGAAGGCTGGAGGCAGTGGAGATGTCATGTCTGAGGGCAATGTGTGGTGTGAATATAATGCAGAGAATTCGTAGTTTGGAAGTTAGGAGGAGGTGCGGGATTACCAAAACTGTTGTCCAGAGGGCTGAGGAAGGGTTGTTGAGGTGGTTCGGACATGTATAGAGAATGGAGCGAAACAGAATGACTTCAAGAGTGTATCAGTCTGTAGTGGAAGGAAGGCGGGGTAGGGGTCGGCCTACGAAAGGTTGGAGGGAGGGGGTAAAGGAGGTTTCGTGTGCGAGGGGCTTGGACTTCCAGCAGGCGTGCGTGAGCGTGTTTGATAGGAGTGAATGGAGACGAATGGTTTATAATACTTGACGTGCTGTTGGAGTGTGAGCAAGGTAACATTTGTGAAGGGGTTCAGGGAAACCGGCAGGCCGGACTTGAGTCCTGGAGATGGGAAGTACAGTGCCTGAACTCTGAAGGAGGGGTGTTAATGTTGCAGTTTAAAAACTGTAGTGTAAAGCACCCTTCTGGCAAGACAGTGATGGAGTGAATGATGGTGAAAGTTTTTCTTTTTCGGGCCACCCTGCCTTGGTGGGAATCGGCCGGTGTGATAATATATATATATATATATATATATATATATATATATATATATATATATATATATATATATATATATATATATATATATATATATATATATATATATATATATATATATATATATATATATAGATATATATATACAATGGTTTAACAAGGTTAGGTTAAGCGTTCCTACCTATATTTATAAGCCTAAAATTGTTGTGTTGAATGGTTTAGAAAACCGACAAGTTGAAGAACTTAGACACTTATGCAACACATGGTAATCTTTATTGAAGAAACGTTTCGCCACACAGTGGCTTCATCAGTCCAATACAAAGAAGAAATTGGTAAGGATAGAAGTTTGAGGTAATCAGTCCCTCAACCTGGAATCGATGTGTTCTGTCCATCAGTCTTGTAGGAAATGCAGCATAGGGCCAGAGAGGTGGCTTATATACTGCAGTCAGCCACATCCCCCACATCTATTTAATGTACTACAGAGATGTAAAGATTATTACTAGGAAAGAAGACATCTTGAGACACAGGATCTTGCAATCATCACATATCTGCTTATCCAACAGTTTCAACCAGAACAATGACTTCTACAATATAGCTCAACCTTGTGCCAGGACTTTTTTTTTCCTCGTTATACTACATAACAACAGGTCCATGGTTGAGAGAAAGTTGTGTCAAGCAGGTCCATGGTTGAGAGAAAGTTGTGTCAAGCAGGTTCATTGTTGAGAGAATGTTGTGTCAAGCAGGTCCATGGTTGAGAGAAAGTTGTGTCAAGCAGGTCCATGGTTGAGAGAAAGTTGTGTCAAGCAGGTCCATGGTTGAGAGAATGTTGTGTCAAGCAGGTCCATGGTTGAGAGAAAGTTGTGTCAAGCAGGTCCATGGTTGAGAGAAAGTTGTGTCAAGCAGGTTCATGGCTGAGAGAAAGTTGTGTCAAGCAGGTCCATGGTTGACAGAAAGTTGTGTGAAGCAGGTCCATGGTTGAGAGAATGTTGTGTCAAGCAGGTCCATGGTTGAGAGAAACTTGTATCAAGCAGGCCCAGGGTTGAGAGAAAGTTGTGTCAAGCAGGTCCATGTTTGAGAGAAAGTTGTGTCAAGCAGGTTCATGGTTGAGAGAAAGTTGTGTCAAGCAGGTCCATGTTTGAGAGAAAGTTGTGTCAAGCAGGTCCATGGTTGAGAGAAAGTTGTGTCAAGCAGGTCCATGTTTGAGAGAAAGTTGTGTCAAGCAGGTTCATGGTTGAGAAAGTTGTGCCAAGCAGGTCAATGATTTAGAGAAAGTTGTGTCAAGCAGGTCAATGGTTGAGAGAAAGTTGTGTCAAGCAGGTCCATGGTTGAGAGAAAGTTGTGTCAAGCAGGTCCATGGTTGAGAGAAAGTTGTGTCAAGCAGGTCCATGGTTGAGAGGAAGTTGAGTCAAGCAGGTTTATGGTTGAGAGAAAGTAGTATCACGCAGGTTTATGGTTGAGAGAAAGTAGTATCACGCAGATTCATGGTTGAGAGAAAGTAGTATCACGCAGGTTTATGGTTGAGAGAAAGTTGTGTCAAGCAGGTCCATGGTTGAGAGAAAGTTGTGTCAAGCAGGTCCATGGTTGAGAGAAAGTTGTGTCAAGCAGGTCCATGGTTGAGAGAAAGTTGTGTCAAGCAGGTTCATGGTTAAGAGAAAGTTGTGTCAAGCAGGTAGATGGTTGAGAGAAAGTTATGTCAAGCAGGTCCATGGTTGAGAGAAAGTTGTGTCAAGCAGGTTCATAGTTGAGAGAAAGTTGTGTCAAGCAGGTCCATGGTTGAGAGAAAGTTGTGTCAAGCAGGTCCATGGTTGAGAGAAAGTTGTGTCAAGCAGGTTCATTGTTGAGAGAAAGTTGTGTCAAGCAGGTCCCTGGTTGAGAGAAAGTTGTGTCAAACAGGTCCATGGTTGAGAGAAAGTTGTGTCAAGCAGGTCCATGGTTGAGAGAAAGTTGTGTCAAGCAGGTCCATAGTTGAGAGAATGTTGTGTCAAGCAGGTTCATGGTTAAGAGAAAGTTGTGTCAAGCAGGTCCATTGTTGAGAAAAAGCTGTGTCAAGCAGGTTCATGGTTAAGAGAAAGCTGTGTCAAGCAGGTCCATGGTTGAGAAAAAGTTGTGTCAAGCAGGTCCATGGTTGAGAGAAAGTTGTGTCAAGCAGGTCCATGGTTGAGAGAAAGTTGTGTCAAGCTGGTCCATGGTTGAGAAAAAGCTGTGTCAAGCAGGTTCATGGTTAAGAGAAAGTTGTGTCAAGCAGGTTCATGGTTGAGAGAAAGTTGTGTCAAGCAGGTTCATGATTAAGAGAAAGTTGTGTCAAGCAGGTTCATGGTTAAGAGAAAGTTGTGTCAAGCAGGTTCATGGTTAAGAGAAAGCTGTGTCAAGCAGGTCCATGGTTGAGAGAAAGCTGTGTCAAGCAGGTTCATGGTTGAGAGAAAGTTGTGTCAAGCAGGTCCATGGTTGAGAGAAAATTGTGTCAAGCAGGTCCATGGTTGAGAGAAAGTTGTGTCAAGCAGGTCCATGGTTGAGAGAAAGTTGTGTCAAGCAGGTCCATGGTTGAGAGAAAGTTGTGTCAAGCAGGTCCATGGTTGAGAGAAAGTTGTGTCAAGCAGGTCCAAGGTTGAGAGAAAGATGTGTCAAGCAGGTCCATGGTTGAGAGAAAGTTGTGTCAAGCAGGTCCATGGTTGAGAGAAAGTTGTGTCAAGCAGGTCAATGGTTGAGAGAAAGTTGTGTCAAGCAGGTCCATGGTTGAGAGAAAGTTGTGTCAAGCAGGTCCATAGTTGAGAGAATGTTGTGTCAAGCAGGTTCATGGTTAAGAGAAAGTTGTGTCAAGCAGGTCCATTGTTGAGAAAAAGCTGTGTCAAGCAGGTTCATGGTTAAGAGAAAGCTGTGTCAAGCAGGTCCATGGTTGAGAAAAAGTTGTGTCAAGCAGGTCCATGGTTGAGAGAAAGTTGTGTCAAGCAGGTCCATGGTTGAGAGAAAGTTGTGTCAAGCAGGTCCATGGTTGAGAAAAAGCTGTGTCAAGCAGGTTCATGGTTAAGAGAAACTTGTGTCAAGCAGGTTCATGGTTGAGAGAAAGTTGTGTCAAGCAGGTTCATGATTAAGAGAAAGTTGTGTCAAGCAGGTTCATGGTTAAGAGAAAGTTGTGTCAAGCAGGTTCATGGTTAAGAGAAAGCTGTGTCAAGCAGGTCCATGGTTGAGAGAAAGCTGTGTCAAGCAGGTTCATGATTGAGAGAAAGTTGTGTCAAGCAGGTCCATGGTTGAGAGAAAATTGTGTCAAGCAGGTCCATGGTTGAGAGAAAGTTGTGTCAAGCAGGTACATGGTTGAGAGAAAGTTGTGTCAAGCAGGACCATGGTTGAGAGAAAGTTGTGTCAAGCAGGTCCAAGGTTGAGAGAAAGATGTGTCAAGCAGGTCCATGGTTGAGAGAAAGTTGTGTGAAGCAGGTCCATGGTTGAGAGAAAGTTGTGTCAAGCAGGTCAATGGTTGAGAGAAAGTTGTGTCAAGCAGGTCCATGGTTGAGAGAAAGTTGTGTCAAGCAGGTTCATGGTTGAGAGAATGTTGTGTCAAGCAGGTCCATGGTTGAGAGAAAGTTGTGTCAAGCAGGTCCATGGTTGAGAGAAAGTTGTGTCAAGCAGGTCCATGGTTGAGAGAAAGTTGTGTCAAGCAGGTCCTTGGTTGAGAGAAAGTTGTGTCAAGCAGGTTCATGGTTAAGAGAAAGTTGTGTCAAGCAGGTCCATGGTTGAGAGAAACCTGTGTCAAGCAGGTTCATGGTTAAGAGAAAGCTGTGTCAAGCAGGTCCATAGCTGAGAGAAAGTTGTGTCAAGTAGGTTCATGGTTAAGAGAAAGTTGTGTCAAGCAGGTGCATGGTCAAGAGAAAGCTGTGTCAAGCAGGTCCATGGTTGAAAGAAAGCTGTGTCAAGCAGGTTCATGGTTGAGAGAAAGTTGTTTTAAGGAGGTTCATGGTTAAGAGAAAGTTGTGTCAAGCAGGTTCATGGTTAAGAGAAAGCTGTGTCAAGCAGGTCCATGATTGAGAGAAAGCTGTGTCAAGCAGGTCCATGGTTGTGAGAAAGTTGTGTCAAGCAGGTTCATGGTTGAGAGAAAGTTGTGTCAAGCAGGTCCATGGTTGAGAGAAAGTTGTGTCAAGCAGGTCCATGGTTGAGAGAAAGTTGTGTCAAGCAGGTCCATGGTTGAGAGAAAGTTGTGTCAAGCAGGTCCATGGTTGAGAGAAAGTTGTGTCAAGCAGGTCCATGGTTGAGAGAAAGTTGTGTCAAGCAGGTCCATGGTTGAGAGAAAGTTGTGTCAAGCAGGTCCATGGTTGAGAGAAAGTTGTGTCAAGCAGGTCCATGGTTGAGAGAAAGTTGTGTCAAGCAGGTCCATGGTTGAGAGAAAGTTGTGTCAAGCAGGTCCATGGTTGAGAGAAAGTTGTGTCAAGCAGGTCCATGGTTGAAAGAAAGTTGTGTCAAGCAGGTCCAGGGTTGAGAGAAAGTTGTGTCAAGCTGGTTCATTGTTGAGAAAAAGTTGTGTCAAGCAGGTCCATGGTTGAGAGAAAGTTGTGCCAAGCAGGTCCAGGGTTGAGAGAAAGTTGTGTCAAGCAGGTCCATGGTTGAGAGAAAGTTGTGTCAAGCAGGTCCATGGTTGAGAGAAAGTTGTGTCAAGCAGGTCCATGGTTGAGAGAAAGTTGTGTCAAGCAGGTTCATTGTTGAGAGAAAGTTGTGTCAAGCAGGTCCATGGTTGAGAGAAAGTTGTGTCAAGCAGGTCCATGGTTGAGAGAAAGTTGTGTCAAGCAGGTCCATGGTTGAGAGAAAGTTGTGTGAAGCAGGTCCATGGTTGAGAGAATGTTGTGTCAAGCAGGTCCATGGTTGAGAGAAAGTTGTGTCAAGCAGGCCCATGGTTGAGAGAAAATTGTGTCAAGCAGGTCCATAGCTGAGAGAAAGTTGTGTCAAGCAGGTTCATGGTTGAGAAAGTTGTGCCAAGCAGGTCCATGATTGAGAGAAAGTTATGTCAAGCAGGTCCATGGTTGAGAGAAAGTTGCATCAAGTAGGTCCATGGTTGAGAGAAAGTTGTGTCAAAGAGGTCCGTGGTTGAGAGAAAGTTGTGTCAAACAGGTCAATGGTTGAGAGAAAGTTGTGTCAAGCAGGTCCATGGTTGAGAGAAAGTTGTGTCAAGCAGGTCCATGGTTGAGAGAAAGTTGTGTCAAGCAGGTCCATGGTTAAGAGAAAGTTGTGTCAAGCAGGTCCATGTTTGAGAGAAAGTTGTGTCAAGCAGGTCCATGGTTGAGAGAAAGTTGTGTCAAGCAGGTCCATGGTTGAGAGAAAGTTGCGTCAAGCAGGTTCATGGTTGAGAGAAAGTTGTGTCAAGCAGGTCCATGGTTGAGAGAAAGTAGTGTCAAGCAGATCCATGGTTAAGAGAAAGTAGTATCACGCAGGTTTATGGTTGAGAGAAAGTAGTATCACGCAGGTTTATGGTTGAGAGAAAGTTGTGTCAAGCAGGTCCATGGTTGAGAGAAAGTAGTGTCAAGCAGATCCATGGTTAAGAGAAAGTTGTGTCAAGCATGTCCATGGTTGAGAGAAAGCTGTGTCAAGCAGATTCATGGTTGAAAGAAAGCTGTGTCAAGCAGGTTCATGGTTGAGAGAAAGTTGTTTTAAGGATGTTCATGGTTAAGAGAAAGTTGTGTCAAGCAGGTTCATGGTTAAGAGAAAGCTGTGTCAAGCAGGTCCATGATTGAGAGAAAGCTGTGTCAAGCAGGTCCATGGTTGTGAGAAAGTTGTGTCAAGCAGGTTCATGGTTGAGAGAAAGTTGTGTCAAGCAGGTCCATGGTTGAGAGAAAGTTGTGTCAAGCAGGTCCATGGTTGAGAGAAAGTTGTGTCAAGCAGGTCCATGGTTGAGAGAAAGTTGTATCAAGCAGGTCAATGGTTGAGAGAAAGTTGTGTCAAGCAGGTCCATGGTTGAGAGAAAGTTGTGTCAAGCAGGTCCATGGTTGAGAGAAAGTTGTGTCAAGCAGGTCCATGGTTGAGAGAAAGTTGTGTCAAGCAGGTCCATGGTTGAGAGAAAGTTGTGTCAAGCAGGTCCATGGTTGAGAGAAAGTTGTGTCAAGCAGGTCCATGGTTGAGAGAAAGTTGTGTCAAGCAGGTCCATGGTTGAGAGAAAGTTGTGTCAAGCAGGTCCATGGTTGAGAAAAAGCTGTGTCAAGCAGGTTCATGGTTAAGAGAAACTTGTGTCAAGCAGGTTCATGGTTGAGAGAAAGTTGTGTCAAGCAGGTTCATGATTAAGAGAAAGTTGTGTCAAGCAGGTTCATGGTTAAGAGAAAGTTGTGTCAAGCAGGTTCATGGTTAAGAGAAAGCTGTGTCAAGCAGGTCCATGGTTGAGAGAAAGCTGTGTCAAGCAGGTTCATGATTGAGAGAAAGTTGTGTCAAGCAGGTCCATGGTTGAGAGAAAATTGTGTCAAGCAGGTCCATGGTTGAGAGAAAGTTGTGTCAAGCAGGTACATGGTTGAGAGAAAGTTGTGTCAAGCAGGACCATGGTTGAGAGAAAGTTGTGTCAAGCAGGTCCAAGGTTGAGAGAAAGATGTGTCAAGCAGGTCCATGGTTGAGAGAAAGTTGTGTGAAGCAGGTCCATGGTTGAGAGAAAGTTGTGTCAAGCAGGTCAATGGTTGAGAGAAAGTTGTGTCAAGCAGGTCCATGGTTGAGAGAAAGTTGTGTCAAGCAGGTTCATGGTTGAGAGAATGTTGTGTCAAGCAGGTCCATGGTTGAGAGAAAGTTGTGTCAAGCAGGTCCATGGTTGAGAGAAAGTTGTGTCAAGCAGGTCCATGGTTGAGAGAAAGTTGTGTCAAGCAGGTCCTTGGTTAAGAGAAAGTTGTGTCAAGCAGGTTCATGGTTAAGAGAAAGTTGTGTCAAGCAGGTCCATGGTTGAGAGAAACCTGTGTCAAGCAGGTTCATGGTTAAGAGAAAGCTGTGTCAAGCAGGTCCATAGCTGAGAGAAAGTTGTGTCAAGTAGGTTCATGGTTAAGAGAAAGTTGTGTCAAGCAGGTGCATGGTCAAGAGAAAGCTGTGTCAAGCAGGTCCATGGTTGAAAGAAAGCTGTGTCAAGCAGGTTCATGGTTGAGTGAAAGTTGTGTCAAGCAGGTCCATGGTTGAGAGAAAGTTGTGTCAAGCAGGTCCATGGTTGAGAGAAAGTTGTGTCAAGCAGGTCCATGGTTGAGAGAAAGTTGTGTCAAGCAGGTCCATGGTTGAGAGAAAGTTGTGTCAAGCAGGTCCATGGTTGAGAGAAAGTTGTGTCAAGCAGGTCCATGGTTGAGAGAAAGTTGTGTCAAGCAGGTCCATGGTTGAGAGAAAGTTGTGTCAAGCAGGTCCATGGTTGAGAGAAAGTTGTGTCAAGCAGGTCCATGGTTGAGAGAAAGTTGTGTCAAGCAGGTCCATGGTTGAAAGAAAGTTGTGTCAAGCAGGTCCAGGGTTGAGAGAAAGTTGTGTCAAGCTGGTTCATTGTTGAGAAAAAGTTGTGTCAAGCAGGTCCATGGTTGAGAGAAAGTTGTGCCAAGCAGGTCCAGGGTTGAGAGAAAGTTGTGTCAAGCAGGTCCATGGTTGAGAGAAAGTTGTGTCAAGCAGGTCCATGGTTGAGAGAAAGTTGTGTCAAGCAGGTCCATGGTTGAGAGAAAGTTGTGTCAAGCAGGTTCATTGTTGAGAGAAAGTTGTGTCAAGCAGGTCCATGGTTGAGAGAAAGTTGTGTCAAGCAGGTCCATGGTTGAGAGAAAGTTGTGTCAAGCAGGTCCATGGTTGAGAGAAAGTTGTGTGAAGCAGGTCCATGGTTGAGAGAATGTTGTGTCAAGCAGGTCCATGGTTGAGAGAAAGTTGTGTCAAGCAGGCCCATGGTTGAGAGAAAATTGTGTCAAGCAGGTCCATAGCTGAGAGAAAGTTGTGTCAAGCAGGTTCATGGTTGAGAAAGTTGTGCCAAGCAGGTCCATGATTGAGAGAAAGTTATGTCAAGCAGGTCCATGGTTGAGAGAAAGTTGCATCAAGTAGGTCCATGGTTGAGAGAAAGTTGTGTCAAAGAGGTCCGTGGTTGAGAGAAAGTTGTGTCAAACAGGTCAATGGTTGAGAGAAAGTTGTGTCAAGCAGGTCCATGGTTGAGAGAAAGTTGTGTCAAGCAGGTCCATGGTTGAGAGAAAGTTGTGTCAAGCAGGTCCATGGTTAAGAGAAAGTTGTGTCAAGCAGGTCCATGTTTGAGAGAAAGTTGTGTCAAGCAGGTCCATGGTTGAGAGAAAGTTGTGTCAAGCAGGTCCATGGTTGAGAGAAAGTTGAGTCAAGCAGGTTCATGGTTGAGAGAAAGTTGTGTCAAGCAGGTCCATGGTTGAGAGAAAGTAGTATCACGCAGGTTTATGGTTGAGAGAAAGTAGTATCACGCAGGTTTATGGTTGAGAGAAAGTAGTATCACGCAGGTTTATGGTTGAGAGAAAGTAGTATCACGCAGGTTTATGGTTGAGAGAAAGTAGTATCACGCAGGTTTATGGTTGAGAGAAAGTAGTATCACGCAGGTTTATGGTTGAGAGAAAGCTGTGTCAAGCAGATTCATGGTTGAAAGAAAGCTGTGTCAAGCAGGTTCATGGTTGAGAGAAAGTTGTTTTAAGGATGTCAAGCAGGTCATGGTTAAGAGAAAGTTGTGTCAAGCAGGTTCATGGTTAAGAGAAAGCTGTGTCAAGCAGGTCCATGATTGAGAGAAAGCTGTGTCAAGCAGGTCCATGGTTGTGAGAAATTTGTGTCAAGCAGGTTCATGGTTGAGAGAAAGTTGTGTCAAGCAGGTCCATGGTTGAGAGAAAGTTGTGTCAAGCAGGTCCATGGTTGAGAGAAAGTTGTGTCAAGCAGGTCCATGGTTGAGAGAAAGTTGTGTCAAGCAGGTCCATGGTTGAGAGAAAGTTGTGTCAAGCAGGTCCATGGTTGAGAGAAAGTTGTGTCAAGCAGGTTCATGGCTGAGAGAAAGTTGTGTCAAGCAGGTCCATGGTTGAGAGAAAGTTGTGTCAAGCAGGTCCATGGTTGAGAGAAAGTTGTGTGAAGCAGGTTCATGGTTGAGAGAAAGTTGTGTCAAGCAGGTCCATGGTTGAGAGAAAGTTGTGTCAAGCAGGTTCATGGTTGGGAGAAAGTTGTGTCAAGCAGGTCCATGGTTGAGAGAAAGTTGTGTCAAGCAGGTCCATGGTTGAGAGAAAGTTGTGTCAAGCAGGTCCATGGTTGAGAGAAAGTTGTGTCAAGCAGGTCCATGGTTGAGAGAATGTTGTGTCAAGCAGGTCCATGGTTGAGAGAATGTTGTGTCAAGCAGGTCCATGGTTGAGAGAAAGTTGTGTCATGCAGGTCCATGGTTGAGAGAAAGTTGTGTCAAGCAGGTCCATTGTTGAGAGAATGTTGTGTCAAGCAGGTCCATGGTTGAGAGAAAGTTGTGTCAAGCAGGTCCATGGTTGAGAGAAAGTTGTGTCAAGCAGGTCCATGGTTGAGAGAAAGATGTGTCAAGCAGGTCCATGGTGGAGAGAAAGTTGTGTCAAGCAGGTCCATGGTTGAGAGAAAGTTGTGTCAAGCAGGTCCATGGTTGAGAGAAAGTTGTGTCAAGCAGGTCCATGGTGGAGAGAAAGTTGTGTCAAGCAGGTCCATGGTTGAGAGAAAGTTGTGTCAAGCAGGTCCATGGTTGAGAGAAAGTTGTGTCAAGCAGGTCCATGGTTGAGAGAAAGTTGTGTCAAGCAGGTCCATGGTTGAGAGAAAGTTGTGTCAAGCAGGTCCATGGTTGAGAGAATGTTGTGTCAAGCAGGTCCATGGTTGAGAGAAAGTTGTGTCAAGCAGGTCCATGGTTGAGAGAAAGTTGTGTCAAGCAGGTCCATGGTGGAGAGAAAGTTGTGTCAAGCAGGTCCATGGTTGAGAGAAAGTTGTGTCAAGCAGGTCCATGGTTGAGAGAAAGTTGTGTCAAGCAGGTCCATGGTTGAGAGAAAGTTGTGTCAAGCAGGTCCATGTTTGAGAGAAAGTTGTGTCAAGCAGGTCCATGGTTGAGAGAAAGTTGTGTCAAGCAGGTCCATGGTTGAGAGAAAGTTGTGTCAAGCAGGTCCATGGTTGAGAGAAAGTTGTGTCAAGCAGGTCCATGGTTGAGAGAAAGTTGTGTCAAGCAGGTCCATGGTTGAGAGAAAGTTGTGTCAAGCAGGTTCATGGTTGAGAGAAAGTTGTGTCAAGCAGGTCCATGGTTGAGAGAAAGTTGTGTCAAGCAGGTCCATGGTTGAGAGAAAGTTTTGTCAAGCAGGTCCATGGTTGAGAGAAAGTTGTGTCAAGCAGGTCCATGGTTGAGAGAAAGTTGTGTCAAGCAGGTCCATGGTGGAGAGAAAGTTGTGTCAAGCAGGTCCATGGTTGAGAGAAAGCTGTGTCAAGCAGGTCCATGGTTGAGAGAAAGTTGTGTCAAGCAGGTCCATGGTTGAGAGAAAGTTGTGTCAAGCAGGTCCATGGTGGAGAGAAAGTTGTGTCAAGCAGGTCCATGGTTGAGAGAAAGTTGTGTCAAGCAGGTCCATGGTTGAGAGAAAGTTGTGTCAAGCAGGTCCATGGTTGAGAGAAAGTTGTGTCAAGCAGGTCCATGGTTGAGAGAAAGTTGTGTCAAGCAGGTCCATGGTTGAGAGAAAGTTGTGTCAAGCAGGTCCATGGTTGAGAGAAAGTTGTGTCAAGCAGGTCCATGGTTGAGAGAAAGTTGTGTCAAGCAGGTCCATGGTTGAGAGAAAGTTGTGTCAAGCAGGTCCATGGTTGAGAGAAAGTTGTGTCAAGCAGGTCCATGGTGGAGAGAAAGTTGTGTCAAGCAGGTCCATGGTTGAGAGAAAGCTGTGTCAAGCAGGTCCATGGTTGAGAGAAAGTTGTGTCAAGCAGGTCCATGGTTGAGAGAAAGTTGTGTCAAGCAGGTCCATGGTGGAGAGAAAGTTGTGTCAAACAGGTCCATGGTTGAGAGAAAGTTGTGTCAAGCAGGTCCATGGTTGAGAGAAAGTTGTGTCAAGCAGGTCCATTGTTGAGAGAAAGTTGTGTCAAGCAGGTCCATGGTGGAGAGAAAGTTGTGTCAAGCAGGTCCATGGTTGAGAGAAAGTTGTGTCAAGCAGGTCCATGGTTGAGAGAAAGTTGTGTCAAGGAGGTCCATGGTTGAGAGAAAGTTGTGTCAAGCAGGTCCATGGTTGAGAGAAAGTTGTGTCAAGCAGGTCCATGGTTGAGAGAAAGTTGTGTCAAGCAGGTCCATGGTTGAGAGAAAGTTGTGTCAAGCAGGTCCATGGTTGAGAGAAAGTTGTGTCAAGCAGGTCCATGGTTGAGAGAAAGTTGTGTCAAGCAGGTCCATGGTTGAGAGAAAGTTGTTTCAAGCAGGTCCATGGTTGAGAGAAAGTTGTGTCAAGCAGGTCCATGGTTGAGAGAATGTTGTGTCAAGCAGGTCCATGGTTGAGAGAATGTTGTGTCAAGCAGGTCCATGGTGGAGAGAAAGATAACAGAAACAAGCTTCCTATCAAATAGTATTAAATTTAATATGAATATTGGTTTTGGATTATAAAAATTAGGTTCAAAAATTTATTATTAAAATTTGGGAATACTTAAATATATATATTAGACAAGTTAAAATCTTAAAACATGAGAAGAATATAATAAGCTATGTTTGACAAGTGCTGGACCATCTCACCAGCGCCATCTGTTGCTGTTCCATTATTTTTACACAGCCTTCATAATGTCAGAAATCGCAAAAGCATTTAAACGTAAAGTATTTTTTCACATTGGCTGTTCTACATATTGTAATATAACCTATATATTGTGATCTTGATGTCTGGGTATATACTGTATATATATATATATATATATATATATATATATATATATATATATATATATATATATATATATATATATATATATATATATATATATATATATATATATATATATATATATATATATATATATATATATATACATGTAGTGCTGAATAGGTAAAACTGGTCAGTTAGTAAGAACTCATTTTAAAATTAAGTCCTTTTTTATATTTTCTTTTATACGTTTAGAGATATATTTTTTTCATTTATGTTAATGTAAAAATTAATAATTTTGTACAAAAACAACCTTAGAAAACTTACCTAACCTTATTATAACAAGTGCAGTTTTATTTAGACTATTTTATTATTATTATCACACTGGCCAATTCCCACCAAGGCAGGGTGGCCCGAAAATGAAAAACTTTCACCATCATTCACTCCATCACTCTCTTGCCAGAAGTTTTTAAACTGCAACATTAACACCCCTCCTTCAGAGTGCAGGCACTGTACTTCTCATATCCAGGACTCAAGTCCGGCCTGCCGGTTTCCCTGAACCCCTTCATAAATATTACTTTGCTCACACTCCAACAGCACGTCAAGTATTATAAAACCATTTGTCTCCATTCACTCCTATCAAACACGCTCACGCATGCCTGCTGGAAGTCCAACCCCCTCGCACACAAAACCTCCTTTACCCCCTCCCTCCAACCTTTCCTAGGCCGGCCCCTACCCCGCCTTCCTTCCACTATAGACTGATACACTCTTGAAGTCATTCTGTTTCGCTCCATTGTCTCTACATGTCCGAACCACCTCAACAACCCTTCCTCAGCCCTCTAACTTCCAAACTACGAATTCTCTGCATTATATTCACACCACACATTGCCCTCAGACATGACATCTCCACTGCCTCCAGCCTTCTCCTCGCTGCAAACATTCATCACCCATGCTTCACACCCATATAAGAGCGTTGGTAAAACTATACTCTCATACATTCCCCTCTTTGCTTCCAAGGACAAAGTTCTTTGTCTCCACAGACTCCTTAGTGCACCACTCACCCTTTTCCCCTCATCAATTCTATGATTCACCTCATCTTTCATAGACCCATCCGCTGACACGTCCACTCCCAAATATCTGAATACATTCACCTCCTCCAAACTCTCTCCCTCCAATCTGATATCCAATCTTTCATCACCTAATCTTTTTGTTATCCTCATAACCTTACTCTTTCCTGTATTCACTTTTAATTTTCTTCTTTTACATACCCTACCAAATTCATCCACCAACCTCTGCAACTTCTCTTCAGAATCTCCCAAGAGCACAGTGTCATTAGCAAAGATCAACTGTGACAACTCCCACTTTATGTGTGATTCCTTATCTTTTAAATCCACGCCTCTTGCCAAGACCCTCGCATTTACTTCTCTTACAACCCCATCTATAAATATATTAAACATCACACATCACACATCACACATCCTTGTCTAAGACCTACTTTTACTGGGAAATAATCTCCCTCTTTCCTACATACTCTAACTTGAGCCTCACTATCCTCGTAAAAACTTTTAATTGCTTTCAGTAGCCTTCCTCCTATACCATACACCTGTAACATCTGCCACATTGTCCCCATATCCACCCTGTCATACGCCTTTTCCAAATCCATAAATGCCACAAAAACCTCTTTAGCCTTATCTAAATACTGTTCACTTATATATTTCACTGTAAGCACCTGGTCCACACACCCCCTACCTTTCCTAAAGTCTCCTTGTTCATCTGTTACTCTTAATTCTTTCAATAATAACTCTACCATACACTTTACCAGGTGGAAGATTGAGACACTTATGCAACATATGGGAATCTTTATTCAGGAAACGTTTCGCCACACAGTAGCTTCATCAGTCCAATACAAAGTAGAAAGGAGTAAGGAGAGGAGGAGTTTGAGGTAATCAGTCCCTTAGCCTGGAGTCGATGTGTTCAGTCCATCAGTCTGAATAAAGATTCCCATATGTTGCATAAGTGTCTCAATCTTCAACTTGTCGGTTTTTCAAACAATTCATCACTTTACCAGGTATACTCAACAGACTTATCCCCTATAATTTTTGCACTCTCTTTTGTCCCCTTTGCCTTTATACAAAGGAACTATGCATGCTCTCTGCCAATCCCTAGGTACCTTACCCTCTTCAATACATTTATTAAATAATAGCACCAACCACTCCAAAACTATATCCCCACCTGCTTTTAACATTTCTATCTTTATCCCATCAATCCTAGTTGCCTTACCCCCTTTCAATTTACCTACTGCACTCACAACTAGCTCTTCCTCACTCCTACAAGATGTTATTCCTCCTTGCCCTATACACGAAATCACAGCTTCCCTATCTTCATCAACATTTAACAATTCCTCAAAATATTCCCTCCATCTTCCCAATACCTCTAACTCTCCATTTAATAACTCTCCTCTCCTATTTTTAACTGACAAATCCATTTGTTCTCTAGGCTTCCTTAACTTGTTAATCTCACTCCAAAACTTTTTCTTATTTTCAACAAAATTTGTTGATAACATCTCACCCACTCTCTCATTTGCTCTTTTTACATTGCTTCACCACTCTCCTAACCTCTCTCTTTTTCTTCATATAATCTTCCCTCCTTGCATCACTTCTACCTTGTAAAAACTTCTCATATGCTAACTTTTTCTCCCTTACTACTCTCTTTACATTATCATTCCACCAATCGCTCCTCTTCCCTCCCGCACCCACTTTCCTGTAACCACAAACACTCTAACACTACATTTTTAAACCTACCAAATACCTCTTCGACCCCATTGCCTATGCTCTCATTAGCCCATCTATCCTCCAACAGTTGTTTATATCTTACCCTAACTGCCTCCTCTTTTAGTTTACAAACCTTCACCTCTCTCTTACCTGATGCTTCTATTCTCCTTGTATCCCATCTACCTTTTACTCTCAGTGTAGCTACAACTAAAGAGTGATCTGATATATCTGTGGCCCCTCTATAAACATGTACATCCTGAAGTCTACTCAAGTCTTTTATCTACCAATACATAATCCAACAAACTACTGTCATTTCGCCCTACATCATATCTTGTATACTTATTTATCCTCTTTTTCTTAAAATATGTATTACCTATAACTAAACCCCTTTCTATACAAAGTTCAATCAAAGGGCTCCCATTATCATTTACACCTGGCACCCCAAACTTACCTACCACACCCTCTCTAAAAGTTTCTCCTACTTTAGCATTCAGGTCCCCTACCACAATTACTCTCTCACTTGGTTCAAAGGTTCCTATACATTCACTTAACATCTCCCAAAATCTCTCTCTCTCCTCTACATTCCTCTCTTCTCCAGGTGCATACACGCTTATTATGACCCACTTCTCGCATCCAACCTTTACTTTAATCCACATAATCCTTGAATTTACTCATTTATATTCTGTTTTCTCCTTCTATAACTGATCCTTCAACATTACTGCTACCCCTTCCTTTGCTCTAACTCTCTCAGATACACCAAATTTAATCCCATTTATTTCCCCCCACCGAAACTCCCCTACCCCCTTCAGCTTTGTTTCGCTTAGGGCGAGGACATCCAACTTCTTTTCATTCATAACATCAGCAATCATCTGTTTCATGTCATCCGCACTACATCCACGCACATTCAAGCATCCCAGTTTTATAAAGTTTTTCTTCTCTTTTTTAGTAAATGTCTACAGGAGAAGGAGTTACTAGCCCATTGCTCCCGGTATTTTAGTCGCCTCATACGACACGAATGGCTTACGGAGGAAAGATTCTTTTCCACTTCCCCATGGACAATAGAAGAAATAAAGAAGAACAAGAGCTATTTAGAAAAAGGAGAAAAAACCTAGATGTGTGTATATATATGTGCATGTGCGTGTCTGTGAAGTGTGACCAAAGTGTAAGTAGGAGTAGCAAGATATCCCTGTTATTTAGCGTGTTTATGAGACAGAAAAAGACACCAGCAATCCTACCATCATGTAAAACAGCTACAGGATTCTGTTTCACAGTCATCTGGCAGGACGGTAGTACTTCCCTGGGTGGTTGCTGTCTACCAACCTACTACCTACCTAGCCTAATCCAACTAAATATATTTTAGATAAGTTTACAATAATTTAATCATAAACAAACACAATAATATATATATATATATACATTCGTTAGGCTCAGAATGATTTTTCTGAAATTATTGCATACCTAAATTTTTGCTTACCTTATTCGGTAAGAAGAGCGTCGCTATTTAAGCCAAAATAGCAAGTTTTTACCTATTCGGCACGATATATATATATATTAGAGGACCTTCAACATATACAGTGGAACCCCAGTGTTTGGACATCGAACTTTTGTTCGATGTCCGAAGCCTCGAACTTTTCCCAGTTTTTAATTATAAGTCTGACACACTGGAGGATGTTGAACTGACTCTTCTAAAAGTCTCTTAGAGTTAGGTCAGTGTCACAGGTCACTTTAAAGCACTTTTGAAACAGGGCTTTCCTGTAGTGTTTTTACAACTTAATTTTAAACAAGTTAGTGCGTTTGGACTCCGGTTTGTTTGAGGTCCGGTATGGTCCAACACCGAGGTTCCACTGTATACTGAAATAATTGCATCAAGGGCCGTACCACGTCGAACACACAGCTTCTCGTCTGACCTGCCATGTTAACCAACACTGGGTTTCGTTAGTATCCGCCTTGGACAACCAAATGCTGCTCGCGTCAATTTTTCAGGTGTCCCGTAGCTCAGCTGGTAGTACACTCTGTTCACACATACAGGTCCGTGGTTCGATCCCCGGTACGGGTGGAAACATTGGAAGTTTCCTTAATACACCTGCTGTCCATGTTCACTTAGCAGTAAATAGGTACCTGGGGGTTGGCAAACTGGTGTGGATCGCATCCTAGGGCCAAATTTAACCTAATTTATCCGAAATGTTCTGCGTAACAAAGTATGTCACTGATATCAGCTAGATCTGTGTGAGCTGTATTATGTACTTAAAGAAATACATAATATTATTATTAATGTTTTCTTTTCCCACAGACTCACTTTTGCTGAGGAATCACTGACAACCTTGATAAACATGACATACAGTCTCCTTAAGAAGTCAAGAGCAAGAAGACCAACACTACATACACAGTCACTGCTAGTGAGGGTTGGGCTGATGGCTGTAACGGCTGTAGTTGTGATTCCTGTGGTAACAGCCCAGTTTGGAAGTTACTCTGATCTCAAGGGTGATTACTGCAGAGCAAGGTAATGTGGAAGTGGTTAGTTTATTTAACTGCCGATTTTTTGGAGTGTTGTGTCCTAGTTCTTGGATCCACTTTCATCCTTCAGCTGATTGACTGACATGATTCTGTTCTGCATATTTCTGTTTGAGTTTTTCTATGAAGTTATCATCCAGTATGTGCAATATATAATTGTTTCTTCTTTCTCTAACCTGGGGAATGTCAAAGAAGATCACAGATGGAGTACACGCTAGGGGATCAAAGGCTGTAAATCTGACTCAAGAAACAGTATCATGTACTATCATATCTAACATCCTTAAGGAGCATATCAACCAAATAACTGCTGGAGCATATGGCCGGCAACCTAACAATAGCGTTTCGACGCCTAAGTAAGGAATCACTGAAGACACAATACGACCATTACGGGTGCGCAGAACCAACGTGGAAGGTTTGCAACAAGACTAGTCCTACAGCTGAAGGGAATGTCCTGTGAGGAGAGGTTAATTGAAATTAATCTGACAGCACAGGACGACAGGAAGAATAGGGTTGACATAATAACGACGTATAAAATACTGAGAGGAACTGAGAAGTTAGACAGGGACAGAAGGTTTTAGAGATGAGACAACGCAAAAGGGGGTCACAACTGAAAGTTGAAAACTTTGATGAGTCACCGGGATGTTAGGAAGTATTTCTTCAGTTATAGAGTTGGTGGGAAGTGGAACATTCTGGAGAATGATGTAGCGGAGGAAGAATGCAAACTTAGTTTTAAGAAGATGCCAGATAAAACTCTTAGAGCTGGGAGAAAATGTACCTAGTAGCGACCAGCGAAGAGGCGGGGCCAGGAACTGTGACTCGATCCCCTGCAACCACAAATACCTAGAGATACCTGGAGAGGGTTTCGGGGGTCAACGCCCCTGCGGCCCGGTCTGTGATCTGGCCTCATAAGTGAGTACTCACAAACACACACACACACACAAACACACACACACATGCACACACACACACATACACACACACACACACACACACACACACACACACACACACACACACACACACACACACACACACACACACACACACACACACACCATTGAGCCAGAAATGAATTTGAATGGATAAGGAGAGAGACCCAATGGTAATATGAGAATGATGTAGCATCAAGAGCTAAATCTGGCCCAAAGTTGTTATTCAGCCACTTCAGGAGAAAAACAACAGCCAAAGACCAGGTGATCAGGATGAGGAGAAGAGGGAAGCTCACAGAGACCGACCAGGAACTATGTGAGGAGCTCAGCTCAAGATTCAAGGAGGTATTCACAGTGGAGGCAGAGAAGCTTTCAGCAAACCGAGGGAGTAGCGTGCACATCAAGTACTGGACTCACAGCACACAACAGAGGAGGTGAAGAAACTGCGAGGTGAAATAAATACCTCGAAGTGGTTGGCCTTGAATCATTTCATAAATGTTACTTTGCTCACGCTCTAAAAGAACATTAAGTGATAAAAAAAAAAATCGTTTCCACTGGCTCTTGTCTAACACGCTTATGCACGCTTGCTGAAAGTCCAAGCCCCTCACACACAAAATCTCCTTTACCCATCTCTCCAACTTTTACCAGGATGACCCTACGCTGCCTTCCCTCCACTACAGATTTATATGCCCTCAAAGTCTTAACATTTTATTTCATCCTTTCTAAATGTCAGAACCACCTCAACATCCCTTTCTCTGAACTCTGTATAATACTTTTAAAAACACTGCATCTCCTTCTAATTTTCCAAGCTACAGATTCTCTGCATTATATTTACACCACACATTGTCCTCAGACATGACAACTTATCTGCCTCCAGCCTTCTTGTTACAACATTCACCATCCATGGCTCACACACATGTAATGATATTGATACCACTATACTCTCATAAATTTCCCTACTTGCTTCCATGGATAACGTTTTTTGTCTCCACACACTCGTCAGTGTTACACTTCCTTTTTCCCCCCCCTCATCAATTCTATGATTCACCTCATCTTTCACAGACCCATCTGCTGACATGTGCACTCCTAAATATTTGAATACATTCACCTCCTCCATACTCTCTCCATCCAATCTGATATTCAGTCTTTCATTACCTAATTTTTTTGTAATCCTCATCACCCTAGTCTTTCTTATATTCACTTTTAATTTTCTTCTTTTACATACCCTACCAAACTCATCCACCAATCTCTGCAACTTCTCTTCAGAATCTCCCAGAAGCATAGTGTCATCAGCAAAAAACAACTGTGACAACTCCTACTTTGTGTTAGATTCTTCATCTTTTAACCCCACACCTCTTGCCAACACCCAAGCATTCACTTATCTCACAACTCCATCTATAAATATATTGAACAACCATGGCGGCATCACACATCCTTTTAATGGGAAATAATTTCCCTCTCTCTTACATACTCTAATCGGAGTCTCACTATCCTCGAAAAAAACTTTTCATTGCTTTCAATGACCTACCTCCTATTCCATACATTTTCAACATGTACCACATTGCCCCCCTATCCACTCTGCCATACGCCTTTTCCAAATCCTTAAATGCCACAAAAACCCCTTTATCATTTTCTAAATACTGTTCAGATATATGTTTCACTGTAAACACTTGGTCTACACACCTCCTACCCTTCCCAAATCCTCCTTGTTCATCTGCTAACCTACTCTACTTCTAACTCTCAATTCCTTCAATAATAACTCTACCATACACTTTGCCAGGTATACTCAACAGACTGATTCCCCTATAATTTCTGCACTCTCTTTTGTCCCTTCTGCATTTATACAAAGGAACTATACACACTCTCTGCGAATCCATAGGTACCTTCTCCTTTTCCAAACATATATTATATAAAATCACCAACCATTCCAAAAATATATGCTACTTGCTTTTAATATTTGTATCCCATCAGTCTCAGCTGCTTTACTCCCTTTCATTCTACCCACTGACTCATGCACCTCCCCCACACACTGACTCATGCACCTCCCCACACACTGCCTCATGCACCTCCCCCACACACTGACTCATGCACCTCCCCACACACTGACTCATGCACCTCCCCACACACTGACTCATGCACCTCCCCACACACTGACTCATGCACCTCCCCACACACTGACTCATGCACCTCCCCACACACTGCCTCATGCACCTCCCCACACACTGACTCATGCACCTCCCCACACACTGCCTCATGCACCTCCCCACACACTGACTCATGCACCTCCCCCACACACTGACTCATGCACCTCCCCCACACACTGACTCATGCACCTCCCCCACACACTGACTCATGCACCTCCCCACACACTGACTCATGCACCTCCCCCACACACTGACTTATGCACCTCCCCCACACACTGACTCATGCACCTCCCCCACACACTGACTCATGCACCTCCCCCACACACTGACTCATGCACCTCCCCACACACTGACTCATGCACCTCCCCACACACTGACTCATGCACCTCCCCACACACTGACTCATGCACCTCCCCACACACTCACTCATGCACCTCCCCACACACTCACTCATGCACCTCCCCACACATTGACTCATGCACCTCCCCACACACTGACTCATGCACCTCCCCACACACTGACTCATGCACCTCCCCACACACTGACTCATGCACCTCCCCACACACTCACTCATGCACCTCCCCACACACTCACTCATGCACCTCCCCACACACTCACTCATGCACCTCCCCACACACTCACTCATGCACCTCCCCACACACTCACTCATGCACCTCCCCACACACTCACTCATGCATCTCCCCACACATTCACTCATGCATCTCCCCACACACTCACTCATGCACCTCCCCACACACTGACTCATGCACCTCCCCACACACTGACTCATGCACCTCCCCCACACACTGACTCATGCACCTCCCCCACACACTGACTCATGCACCTCCCCACACACTGACTCATGCACCTCCCCCACACACTGACTTATGCACCTCCCCCACACACTGACTCATGCACCTCCCCCACACACTGACTCATGCACCTCCCCCACACACTGACTCATGCACCTCCCCACACACTGACTCATGCACCTCCCCACACACTGACTCATGCACCTCCCCACACACTGACTCATGCACCTCCCCACACACTCACTCATGCACCTCCCCACACACTCACTCATGCACCTCCCCACACATTGACTCATGCACCTCCCCACACACTGACTCATGCACCTCCCCACACACTGACTCATGCACCTCCCCACACACTGACTCATGCACCTCCCCACACACTGACTCATGCACCTCCCCACACACTCACTCATGCACCTCCCCACACACTCACTCAAGAACCTCCCCACACACTCACTCATGCACCTCCCCACACACTCACTCATGCACCTCCCCACACACTCACTCATGCATCTCCCCACACATTCACTCATGCATCTCCCCACACACTCACGCACCTCCCCACACACTGACTCATGCACCTCCCCACACACTGACTCATGCACCTCCCCACACACTCACTCATGCACCTCCCCACACACTGACTCATGCACCTCCCCCACACACTGACTCATGCACCTCCCCACACATTCACTCATGCACCTCCCCACACACTCACTCATGCACCTCCCCACACACTGACTCATGCACCTCCCAACACACTGACTCATGTACCTCCCCACACACTCACTCATGCACCTCCCCACACACTCATGCACCTCCCCACACACTGACTCATGCACCTCCCCACACACTGACTCATACACCTCCCCACACACTGACTCATGCACCTCCCCACACACTGACTCATGCACCTCCCCACACACTGACTCATGCACCTCCCCACACACTGACTCATGCACCTCCCCACACACTGACTCATGCACCTCCCCACACACTGCCTCATGCACCTCCCCACACACTGACTCATGCACCTCCCCACACACTGACTCATGCACCTCCCCACACACTGACTCATGCACCTCCCCACACACTGACTCATGCACCTCCCCTCACACTGACTCATGCACCTCCCCACACACTGACTCATGCACCTCCCCACACACTGACTCACGCACCTCCCCACACACTGCCTCATGCACCTCCCCACACACTGCCTCATGCACGTCCCCACACACTGACTCATGCACCTCCCCACACACTGCCTCATGCACGTCCCCACACACTGACTCATGCACCTCCCCACACACTGACTCATGCACCTCCCCACACACTGACTCATGCACCTCCCCTCACACTGACTCATGCACCTCCCCACACACTGACTCATGCACCTCCCCACACACTGACTCACGCACCTCCCCACACACTGCCTCATGCACCTCCCCACACACTGCCTCATGCACGTCCCCACACACTGACTCATGCAACTCCCCACACACTGCCTCATGCACGTCCCCACACACTGACTCATGCACCTCCCCACACACTGACTCATGCACCTCCCCCACACACTGACTCATGCACCTCCCCACACACTGACTCATGCACCTCCCCACACACTGACTCATGCACCTCCCCACACACTGACTCATGCACCTCCCCACACACTGACTCATGCACCTCCCCACACACTGACTCATGCACCTCCCCACACACTGACTCACGCACCTCCCCACACACTGCCTCATGCACCTCCCCACACACTGCCTCATGCACGTCCCCACACACTGCCTCATGCACCTCCCCACACACTCACTCATGCACCTCCCCACACACTGCCTCATGCACCTCCCCACACACTGACTCATGCACCTCCCCACACACTGCCTCATGCACCTCCCCACACACTGACTCATGCACCTCCCCACACACTGCCTCATGCACCTCCCCACACACTCACAACTGTTCTTCTCACACAAACAAGATATTACACCTCCCTGCCAAATGCACAAAATCACAGCTTCTCTATCTTCATCAACATTTAACAGTTCCTCAAAATATTCTCTCAATTTTCCCTCTACTTCAAACTCTTTATCTAATAACTCTCTTCTCTTATTTTTAACTGTCAAAGTAATTCGTTCCTTAGGCTTTCTTAATTTATTAATCTCACTCCAAAACTTTTTCTTATTCTCAGCAAAATTTGTTGATAGCATCTCTCCCACTCTCTAATTTGCTCTCCTTTTACGTTCCTTCACGGTTCTCTTAACCTCTCCTTTTCTCTCAATATACTCTTCCCTACTTCCATCACTCCTTCTTTGTAAAAACCTTCCATATGCTAACTTTTCTTACTACTCTCTTTCTCATCATTCCACCAATCTCTCTTCTTCCCTCCCGCACTAACAATAATCTTCAATAATTCTACTGAAACAGTACAACTGCCTGAGGAGTGGAAGACAACAAACATAGTCCCAATATTTAAGAAAAAAGACAGCCAGGCACCACTAAACTACAGACCTGTGTCGCTGACATGCATATTATGTGAGGTTTTGGAGAAGATCATCAGAAGAGTGCTGGATCACCTAGAAAGGAACGGGTTCATGACAACCAGCACGGCTTCTGGGAAGGAAATAAAACTAAGACAGGAGAGAGATGGATGGGTAGACTGCATCTTCTTGGACTGTAAGAAGGCATTTGATACAATAAAACGCAAAAGGCTGGTTGAAAAGCTAGAATAACAAGCAGAAATAGCAGGGAAAGTATTGCAATGCATCAGGGAATACGTGACAGGAAGGAAACGAAGGTTGTTGGTACATGGCAAGGTATCATAGTGGGTGAAATGTGTTGAGTGGGGTTCCGCAATGGTCAGTCCAAAGTCGGGGGGTGTTTCTAGTATATATAAATGACACGACGGAAGGGACTGATTCAGTGGTGTCCCTTTTCACAGATAATGCGAAGCTAATGAGAAGAATACAAGTGGACGAGGATTAGGTAAGCCTAAAAGGGGACCTGGATAGGCTGCAAACCTGGTCTGATAAATGGTTCCTGGAGTTTAACCCCAGCAAGTGCAAAATCGTGAAGTTTGGGGAAGAACAAAGAAGACTGCAGACTGAGTACAGCCTAGGAGGTCAAAGGTTGCAAACTTCACTGCAGGAAAAGGATCTTAGGGTGACCATCATACCGAGCACATCTACTGAGGCACACATTAACCAAATAACTGCTGCGTCATATGGGCGCCTGGCAAACCTAAGAATAGCATTTCGACATCTAAATAAGGAGCATTCAAGACATTATACATTGTGTACGTCAGGCCCATATTGGAGTATGCAGCACCAGTATGGAACCCACACCTGGTCAAGAACATCAAGAAATTAGAGAAAGTGCAAAGGATTGCAACAAGACTAGTCTCAGAGTTAAGGGGTATGCTATACGAGTAGATGTTAAGGGAAATCAAGCTGACGACACTGGAGGACAGGAGGGATAGGGAAAACATGATACTGACATAGTATAAAATACTGAGAGGATTTGACAAGGTGGATAGCGACAGAATGTTTCAGAGATGGGACGCAGCAACATGGGGCCACAGATGGAAGTTGAAAACTCAGATGATTCAAAGGAATGTTAGGAAGTACTTCTTGTCACAGAGTTGTCTGGAAGCGGAACAATCCAGAGAGTGATGTAGTGGGCGTAGGAACCATACATAGCTTTAAGAAGACATTCGATAAAACTCTTGGAGTAGGAGATAGTGGACCAAGTAGCTAGCAGTGAAGAGGTGGGTTCAGAAGCTATGAATCGACCCCCTGCAACTACAACTAGATGAGTACAACTAGGTGGATACACACACACACACACACACACAGGAGCTGAGTTGAGGGGCCAGGAGCTGAGTCTCGACCCCTGCAACCACAATTAGGTGAGTACACACGCACACACACACCGTGTACATTTGGCCCATACTGGAGTATGCGGCACCAGTTTGGAACCCACACCTAGCCAAGCAAGTAAAGAAACTAGAGAAAGTGCAAGGGTTTGCAACAGGACTAGTCCCAGAGCTAAGGGGTATGTCCTACGAGGAGAGGTTAAGGGAAATCGACCTGACGACACTGGAGGACAGGAGAGATAGGGGAGGACATGATAACGACATACAAAATACTGAGAGGAATTGACAAGGTAGACAAAGACATAATGTTCCAGAGATGGGACACAGCAACAAGGGGACACAGTTGGAAGTTGAAGACACAGATGAATCACGGGGATGTTAGGAAGTATTTCTTCAGCCACAGAGTAGTCAGGAAGGGGAATAGTTTGGGAAGCGATGTGGTGGAGGCAGGATCCATACATAGCTTTAAGCAGAGGTACGATAAAGCTCATGGTTCAGTGAGAGTGACCTAGTAGCGACCAGTGAAGAGGCGGGGCCAGGAGCTTGGACTCGACCCCTGTAACCTCAACTAGGTGAGTACACACACACACACACACACACACACACACACACACAGGAGGCAGGATCCATACATAGCTTTAAGCAGAGGTACGATAAAGCTCATGGCTCAGGGAGAGTGACCTAGTAGCGACCAGTGAAGAGGCGGGGCCAGGAGCTTGGACTCGACCCCTGCAACCTCAACTAGGTGAGTACACACACACACACACACACACACACACACACACACACACACACACACACACACACACACACACACACACACACACACACACACACACACACACACACACACACACACACACACGTGGAGAGGTTAAGGGAAATCAACCTGACGACACTGGAGGACAGGAGGGATAGAGGAGACATGATAACGACATATAAAATACACATACACACTATTAACAATCGGAGCCTACCTCTACGTAATATATATACCTTCAATGAAAGTTTGAATCCGAGCAGAAGTGGCTTTCTTAAATTTTTACGTGGAAACCTTGGAAGAAAAAACTTTCATTATTATGTCACCCTGAAGGTGAATATTTGAGTAATTACCTGATTTTTTTCTCTCCTCTTCCTCCAACTTTTCGATTTTATTTCGTTAATTACTAGAGAACGTCTCATCCAATCTACTTCAAATTTTCAACATTTATATGCGGTAAGGAGGAGCAAATTCTTGGAACTATTATCATAATCTGGTGCCTTATAACCAGAGTTCTTGGATCCATTCCCATCCTATTATAATCACTCTTATAACTTCAGAATTCATCAGTGATGTACCAAAATATCGACGACCTCTCAAGTGTCGGTGTTTATGTGGCCATTTGATGTAAAATAATGTTAAATTTGTATTATCTCCAAATCATGTTAACCCTTTGTTTACCTCTGAAAGGTTTCATTATTTAATGACTGATTCATCTTAGGGTCAGTATTGTACCTATGATGTTTCATATGTATGTAGGTAAATTTCCTGATGAAGTTAACTATTGGAAAAATAACTTGGAATCATTAGACTGTCGTAACTGGAGAATAACTCATCTCGTCAGTGTCAAATTTTTCCCACTAACTCAGGTTTCCTGACCACAAACATCACTCAGATATTGGCTTGTATAAGTTCCAGTGTGTCAATGTTACTGGAGAAATGTGATATTCGTTTTTATTCAGTATTTAAAGAATGTTTCTTCAGATTGTCTTCAGAATATTGCTGAAGATACATTCTATAAGAAGGATCATTCTCCAGAATTTTAGTATGAGGTGCAAGTCTGAAATTTTACTGAAATATTTGGAATCAGATGAGTTACTGCAGAATCTCTTTCCCTGTTATCAACAAACATAACTTGTCACTCTGGGTTGTGTAAATTTCAATTTACAACTTTCATTAAGCAAACTGTTCCTCCATGTAATAACTAGATTACCTTTAATCTCTAAATACTGGTGTATCCTAGTCGGAAGTATTTTTTAATTAATTTTCGGCTCTTTGGATGCCACTTTTCCAATTTATTTTGTCACATTTATCAAATTATTTAAAATATTTAAATTCAAATATTTTTTCCTTGCAAACTGTAGATGTCTATAAACATAATATAAATTACGAAGTAAACCTGAAAAAAAAAAAATCGTGTTTTTTTATATCTACAAGTTCGTGTACAACGTGTATAGATCCAGTTGACACCGATGACATATTGTATAGAAAGTTTTTTGTTACGCAGAACATTTCTGGAAAATAATATTTTGTCCCCAAAATGCGAATCCTATTTTGCGAAACATTTAATAAACATTTTCGTTTGTGTTTTACAAAGGACAATCTTCAATTTTTCTGTGATGTTTCTTACACAAGATTCACGGGAATGTTTACATACATGTGTGTCACATATATAATGTTACATAAGCCATTCCAAAATTTTGTGTGTGATAGGTAGAGACAGATACCTCTGATCGGCTGCAAAATTTCAACTCTGGTGTGTCCTACCTAAAACAAGGTTAATATTGTTCATATAATGTGTAGATGCCATTTTGTCACCGTCAGTGAAAAATCGTTATTTTTGCATTGATGCTGCTGAGGAACTTTTGATCCAAGGAACTGAACTTATCTTCACTTTTCTTGATCTTGTTTGAATATCTCCCATTTCTCAGATGCTTTATGACATCAACGGGTGTAGCTCGTTGATGACTCGTATGCAGTGGATGAAATGTTTCATGAGTTTAGGCTGAGTAGGCACAAATTTTATTGGATTCTTCCCAAAAAACTGAGAAATACTTCTTCTGGTCAATATTAAACTTTTATTGTTGATGTATTTTCCTCACAGGAAAAAATATTTTAATGTTAGGTCTTGTAAGTCGTCTTGTATTAATTTTACTAATGCAAATTGTTTCTGTGAAATACATGTGTGTGCCCTTAAGACCTTTCTTAAATATTTGTATGTTATGTACACTAAGTTTTTATGAAATTTAGTAACATAATTACTTAATTTCTTGCTTTCTTTAAAGTTGGTCAGTCTTACTTACGGCAAAATTTTGGACTAATTTTGGCTTGTTTAGTTTATGACTTGGTTTCCCTTTTGCAATATTGTATAAACTAAATTACTACTTTTAATACAAAAAATTTTGAATGTTGCACCAGATTAGTTTCAATCCTTCTATGTTGTTTGTTAGTTAATGTAACATCTGAGTGACCAAGGTTGTTAGTGTGCTTGTGTATTATAGGATATTGGTCTTTATGGTCTCTCGGTAAGATCTTAATTAGTTTAGATATGTAGTAATTTACCATTTTTATTGACGATATTTAGATATTAGTCTGCTTATTATAACTTGTGAATGCCTCTCCTGATTCCCCTCATATATTCAACACTTAAATATAATTCGCAAGAAACTAATTCCCTTTAGAACACCCGTGTTGGTATTCAATGATCAAATTATTCAAGGTGACTTAGAATTACCTCTTCAGTTACTCATGTCATCAGTTTCCCTCAACTGAGGTTAAGTTTACAAGTATATAACCCAGTGGGTCCCAACATTTTCTTACTCCCGCTCCCCTATAAAATTTTTGCTCTAACCTCACCCTCCTACAATTTAAACTTTGTTCAAGGATAAAGAATGTGGAGTCATACTAAATTTTATGAAAAGAAGATACTATTTATTTTACTTTCTAATATAATATGTGAACAAAAATCAGACTTACAGAAAAGAAACATATCACAGAATGATATTTGAATACACCTTACAAAAATAATAACTTGCTTGAAATATATACAAAAAAGTCAAATCAAGAACTAGCTTTTAAACCTTCAGAGAGGAATTTTATTTTTTTAATATATAAAAAATCAAACATATGGACAAGAATGGATGTCTCCGATTAACATTTGAATATACCATACAAAAAATAGTTACTTTCTGTAAATATGTACAAGTTAATAAAATCAAAAGGCTGAATTCCAAAAAATTTGCGAATCCATTTTAATTCAATGACTTATTTGTTCCTGTTTCTTGCTTGTGAGTTTTTCAAAACGTTGAACTGTTGGTGATAGCAATACGCATGTCTGCCTGTGCATTCAAACGATTTCTAGATTTTGTCTTAATTGACAAAATAGTACTGAATCGTGATTCACATAAGTTGTCGCAAATGGAATGAGCACAGTTAGTGCAGTGTCAAAAATTCTTGGAAATAGAACCACAGCCGAGCACCAATACTCTTGAACATTAAAATGGTATAAAATACCGACAGGTTGTTAGGTAAGACACATATGCAACAGTTAGGTATCTTTATTGTGAAACGTTTCGCTTACACAGTAGGCTTCTTCAGTCAACTTTTCTGTACTTGACTGAAGAAGCCTACTGTGTAGGCGAAACGTTTCACAATAAAGATACCTAACTGTTGCATATGTGTCTTACCTAACAACCAATACTCTTCCAAAGTTTTACTCTCAAATTGCATTTCAAGAGCACGATTGGAATGCAGATCTATAAGATCTTTCAGCTCTCCATCATCAAGTGATGGACGCTTCTCGCACTCCCTGGAATGATGTCTCGCACCCCCAGGGAGTGCGAGCACCCCCTGGGGGTGCGGAACCCCTGATATAATATGAAGGTAATGGTCAATCTTCCTCTTTTAGTGACATACTGAAGAGATTACTTATTGGTTGCTAAGTTTCCTCTAACATTCCTTCACAACCATTGACATGTCAAGCCTCATCAATTATTTGATTATAAATTATCTGTATAATTTATTTTTGACTTGACTAATATAATTACTGATGTCTCGGATTCCTTTTACATCTTTTTTGCCTAAAAAACAAAAAGCAAAAAGAAAACAAGCACTAAAAATAGTTCTTATTTCTTTGTCAGGTCAGTAAAGTGACCTGAGATACATCCGAATGGGTCACTCATGCCCCTAATATTGTTCCTTCTTATGTACCTGTGACCTGAGATACATCAGAATGGGTCACTCATGCCCTTATATTGTTCCTTCTTATATACCTGTGACCTGAGATACATCAGAATGGGTCACTCATGCCCTTATATTGTTCCTTCTTATATACCTGTGACCTGAGATACATCAGAATGAGTCACTCATGCCCTTATATTGTTCCTTCTTATATACCTGTGACCTGATATACATCAGAATGGGTCACTCATGCCCTTATATTGTTCCTTCTTATATACCTGTGACCTGATATACATCAGAATGGGTCACTCATGCCCTTATATTGTTCCTTCTTATATACCTGTGACCTGAGATACATCAGAATGGGTCACTCATGCCCTTATATTGTTCCTTCTTATATACCTGTGACCTGAGATACATCAGAATGGGTCACTCATGCCCTTATATTGTTCCTTCTTATATACCTGTGACCTGAGATACATCAGAATGGGTCACTCATGCCCTTATATTGTTCCTTCCTATATACCTGTGACCTGAGATACGTCAGAATGGGTCACTCATGCCCTTATATTGTTCCTTCTTATATACCTGTGACCTGAGATACATCAGAATGGGTCACTCATGCCCTTATATTGTTCCTTCTTATATACCTGTGACCTGAGATACATCAGAATGGGTCACTCATGCCCTTATATTGTTCCTTCTTATATACCTGTGACCTGAGATACATCAGAATGGGTCACTCATGCCCTTATATTGTTCCTTCTTATATACCTGTGACCTGAGATACATCAGAATGGGTCACTCATGCCCTTATATTGTTCCTTCTTATATACCTGTGACCTGAGATACATCAGAATGGGTCACTCATGCCCTTATATTGTTCCTTCTTATATACCTGTGACCTGAGATACATCAGAATGGGTCACTCATGCCCTTATATTGTTCCTTCTTATATACCTGTGACCTGAGATACATCAGAATGGGTCACTCATGCCCTTATATTGTTCCTTCTTATATACCTGTGACCTGAGATACATCAGAATGGGTCACTCATGCCCTTATATTGTTCCTTCTTATATACCTGTGACCTGAGATACATCAGAATGGGTCACTCATGCCCTTATATTGTTCCTTCTTATATACCTGTGACCTGAGATACATCAGAATGGGTCACTCATGCCCTTATATTGTTCCTTCTTATATACCTGTGACCTGAGATACATCAGAATGGGTCACTCATGCTCTTATATTGTTCCTTCTTATATACCTGTGACCTGAGATACATCAGAATGGGTCACTCATGCCCTTATATTGTTTCTTCTTATATACCTGTGACCTGAGATACATCAGAATGGGTCACTCATGCCCTTATATTGTTCCTTCTTATATACCTGTGACCTGAGATACATCAGAATGGGTCACTCATGCCCTTATATTGTTCCTTCTTATATACCTGTGACCTGAGATACATCAGAATGGGTCACTCATGCCCTAATATTGTTCCTTCTTATATACCTGCGACCTGAGATACATCAGAATGGGTCACTCATGCCCTTATATTGTTCCTTCTTATATACCTGTGACCTGAGATACATCAGAATGGGTCACTCATGCCCTAATATTGTTCCTTCTTATATACCTGAAAAACTCTTTGGTTTGGTCCACGAATCTCTGGTGATAATAATCTCAGTACTTCTTTAGGCTTGTCTCTTTCCGTTTTCGTCTTCTGTCATAAGTTGAATATATTGGTCAATTACGTAATTATCTTCACTTTTGATTATCTTGTATATGTCTCACTTTTAATCCAAGAGATGTTATAGTCTACTGTTCATCCATTAAGAGTAATTTAAGTTTAATATAATTTCTCTGTTGGGCAACTTATACAATGCTTTTGAAAATGTCATCCAGGCAACCATCTCCGCTACCCTGGTACTTAAGATATTCCTTAGTTAACGCAGTTTACACTACCCAAACAATCACTAAGCTAATGGTATCTGCAGTTCGAAAATCAAGGACTTTAACAAGGTCATATTAAAACTAAGTGTTCTGTGATTTTCTCAAAAATTTTCATTAACTAAGATCATTTTTTAAGAAATTCCATGTTTACCAGAAGCAAATTTAGCGGGTATTTCCTCTAGTTGGTTATATAGCAAACTGTTCTTAAAGGCAGTATTAGAGTACTTCTAGAAAGTTGCTAGGCTCTAAATTTCTATTTAGCTAAAGACTAAATTGTGTGTTGTATATTCCACTAAAACCACATCTTCGTATATAAATTCTTTAAGAATTTTGATTCGTAGAAGTTTACTGTGTGTGTGGGAAATCAAGCGAGTAAAGACTGATTTCTCATTACTAAGTGAGGTGGGGGGGGGGGGGGGAAGACGTTAAGAGTGAGAGTGTAGAGAGGGAAGACCTATAACTTAATACTAGGGTTACCATACATGTCTGGTGAACCTAATTACCAACAACCTTATGTGTAAGTCTATTTTAGTGATGATGGTTCTTCACTGGGTTAATATTCAGACTCGTGCATAAGTACTTAAGTTAGACTTAAAATATAGAATAAGTTGGTAGTATTTGGATAACTTCACTATAAGCCTATACATGGACATCACAGTGCCACAGCCATGGGCAGCTCACAGCCTACCCACGCCAGAATCTTCAGTCAGGCGCATACAACAATACTGACAAGATGATGACTCTTCTGACTAATCCAGGTGTTAACACAGTATTCCGTGGGATTCCTGAAACACTACCTGATCTCTCACATTCCATAGATCAAGGCAGAAAGTTTATTATCAGCACTATTGAATGTATTCATAGTTATATTAATGAGCTACTGCCAACGTGGAAGGTCCACCAATGAAACCTTCAGGAGACCGAATATACATCTATACCCGGAGCACAAACTGCACTTGTCTAGACAGAGGTTAGAAATCCTATGTTATCCAGGGATGGGATCGCAGGTTCTTGGATTGGATTCAACTAATGGCCTAATTCCATAATCAGCTAATCAGGCATCCAAATACTATAACATACTCCTGTTCCAGACACTGTTACCACTTTCTAGGTTGGGAAGTCTGTTAACCAAACCGAAGTTCAGTGTTCCATGCCATTTAAAAACTTCAACCAAACTGGTTCTGTGTCTATGTCTTCCACTTCGATATAATTTCTGACACAGTCGTGTAAATATTCAGTGACATACTTCGTTGCTCCGCTTTCCTGTAAGTGCATTTATCCCCGTCCCATTTCTCTCAGATTAAACTATGTTTCAGTTATTGCATCAACATCTATATTTCCTGCAGATACGATCTGACTGAGCTCATTTTTTTTTCTTGAGTATGTGATCCTCGTCTCTGTCCACTGTTGAGTTTTGTTTGTACACCAAATAAACAGTGAATGCTTTCCTAAAATAACTTTACAGTGTTTGTTCATTTTTTCCTCTAGTGCCTTTGTTTCCCACTTACCCAGACTTCTATCCTTCATCCTTTTAAATAATTTTCATTTAGAAAAGTATCTCCTCTACTGAGTTGACTTATGCTACCATCCTTGTTGCAAGATGCTACCATCCTTGTTGCAAGATGCTACCATCCTTGTTGCAAGATGCTACCATCCTTGTTGCAAGATGCTACCATCCTTGTTGCAAGATGCTACCATCCTTGTTGCAAGATGCTACCATCCTTGTTGCAAGATGCTACCATCCTTGTTGCAAGATGCTACCATCCTTGTTGCAAGATGCTACCATCCTTGTTGCAAGATGCTACCACCTTTGTTGCAAGAGATGCTACCACCCCTGTTGCAAGATGCTACCACCCTTGTTGCAAGATGCTACCACCCTTGTTGCAAGAGATGCTACCACCCCTGTTGCAAGATGCTACCATCCTTGTTGCAAGATGCTACCACCCTTGTTGCAAGAGATGCTACCACCCCTGTTGCAAGATGCTACCACCCTTGTTGCAAGATGCTACCACCCTTGTTGCAAGATGCTACCACCCTTGTTGCAAGATGCTACCATCCTTGTTGCAAGATGCTACCACCCTTGTTGCAAGAGATGCTACCACCCCTGTTGCAAGATGCTACCACCCTTGTTGCAAGATGCTACCACCCTTGTTGCAAGATGCTACCACCCTTGTTGCAAGATGCTACCACCCTTGTTGCAAGATGCTACCACCCTTGTTGCAAGATGCTACCACCCTTGTTGCAAGATGCTACCACCCTTGTTGCAAGATGCTACCACCCTTGTTGCAAGATACTACCACCCTTGTTGCAAGATGCTACCATCCTTGTTGCAAGATGCTACCACACTTGTTGCAAGATGCTACCACCCTTGTTGCAAGATGCTACCACCCTTGTTGCAAGATGCTACCATCCTTGTTGCAAGATGCTACCATCCTTGTTGCAAGATGCTACCATCCTTGTTGCAAGATGCTACCACCTTTGTTGCAAGAGATGCTACCACCCCTGTTGCAAGATGCTACCATCCTTGTTGCAAGATGCTACCATCCTTGTTGCAAGATGCTACCATCCTTGTTGCAAGATGCTACCACCCTTGTTGCAAGATGCTACCATCCTTGTTGCAAGATGCTACCATCCTTGTTGCAAGATGCTACCACCCTTGTTGCAAGATGCTACCACCTTTGTTGCAAGAGATGCTACCACCCCTGTTGCAAGATGCTACCATCCTTGTTGCAAGATGCTACCATCCTTGTTGCAAGATGCTACCATCCTTGTTGCAAGATGCTACCATCCTTGTTGCAAGATGCTACCATCCTTGTTGCAAGATGCTACCATCCTTGTTGCAAGATGCTACCACCTTTGTTGCAAGAGATGCTACCACCCCTGTTGCAAGATGCTACCACCCTTGTTGCAAGATGCTACCACCCTTGTTGCAAGAGATGCTACCACCCCTGTTGCAAGATGCTACCATCCTTGTTGCAAGATGCTACCACCCTTGTTGCAAGAGATGCTAACACCCCTGTTGCAAGATGCTACCACCCTTGTTGCAAGATGCTACCACCCTTGTTGCAAGATGCTACCACCCTTGTTGCAAGATGCTACCATCCTTGTTGCAAGATGCTACCACCCTTGTTGCAAGAGATGCTACCACCCCTGTTGCAAGATGCTACCACCCTTGTTGCAAGATGCTACCACCCTTGTTGCAAGATGCTACCACCCTTGTTGCAAGATGCTACCACCCTTGTTGCAAGATGCTACCACCCTTGTTGCAAGATGCTACCACCCTTGTTGCAAGATGCTACCACCCTTGTTGCAAGATGCTACCACCCTTGTTGCAAGATGCTACCACCCTTGTTGCAAGATGCTACCACCCTTGTTGCAAGATGCTACCATCCTTGTTGCAAGATGCTACCACACTTGTTGCAAGATGCTACCACCCTTGTTGCAAGATGCTACCACCCTTGTTGCAAGATGCTACCACCCTTGTTGCAAGATGCTACCACCCTTGTTGCAAGATGCTACCACCCTTGTTGCAAGATGCTACCACCCTTGTTGCAAGATGCTACCATCCTTGTTGCAAGATGCTACCACCCTTGTTGCAAGATGCTACCACCCTTGTTGCAAGATGCTACCACCCTTGTTGCAAGATGCTACCACCCTTGTTGCAAGATGCTACCACCCTTGTTGCAAGATGCTACCATCCTTGTTGCAAGATGCTACCACCCTTGTTGCAAGATGCTACCATCCTTGTTGCAAGATGCTACCACCCTTGTTGCAAGATGCTACCACCCTTGTTGCAAGATGCTACCATCCTTGTTGCAAGATGCTACCACCCTTGTTGCAAGAGATGCTACCACCCCTGTTGCAAGATGCTACCACCCTTGTTGCAAGATGCTACCATCCTTGTTGCAAGATGCTACCACCCTTGTTGCAAGATGCTACCACCCTTGTTGCAAGATGCTACCATCCTTGTTGCAAGATGCTACCACCCTTGTTGCAAGAGATGCTACCACCCCTGTTGCAAGATGCTACCACCCTTGTTGCAAGATGCTACCATCCTTGTTGCAAGATGCTACCACCCTTGTTGCAAGATGCTACCATCCTTGTTGCAAGATGCTACCACCCTTGTTGCAAGATGCTACCACCCTTGTTGCAAGAGATGCTACCACCCCTGTTGCAAGATGCTACCACCCTTGTTGCAAGATGCTACCACCCCTGTTGCAAGATGCTACCACCCTTGTTGCAAGAGATGCTACCACCCCTGTTGCAAGATGCTACCACCCTTGTTGCAAGATGCTACCACCCTTGTTGCAAGATGCTACCACCCTTGTTGCAAGATGCTACCATCCTTGTTGCAAGATGCTACCACCCTTGTTGCAAGATGCTACCACCCTTGTTGCAAGATGCTACCACCCTTGTTGCAAGATGCTACCATCCTTGTTGCAAGATGCTACCACCCTTGTTGCAAGATGCTACCACCCTTGTTGCAAGATGCTACCACCCTTGTTGCAAGATGCTACCACCCTTGTTGCAAGATGCTACCACCCTTGTTGCAAGATGCTACCACCCTTGTTGCAAGATGCTACCACCCTTGTTGCAAGATGCTACCACCCTTGTTGCAAGATGCTACCACCCTTGTTGCAAGATGCTACCACCCTTGTTGCAAGATGCTACCACCCTTGTTGCAAGATGCTACCACCCTTGTTGCAAGATGCTACCACCCTTGTTGCAAGATGCTACCACCCTTGTTGCAAGATGCTACCATCCTTGTTGCAAGATGCTACCACCCTTGTTGCAAGATGCTACCATCCTTGTTGCAAGATGCTACCACCCTTGTTGCAAGATGCTACCACCCTTGTTGCAAGATGCTACCATCCTTGTTGCAAGATGCTACCACCCTAGTTCCAAGAGATGCTACCACCCCTGTTGCAAGATGCTACCACCCTTGTTGCAAGATGCTACCATCCTTGTTGCAAGATGCTACCACCCTTGTTGCAAGATGCTACCATCCTTGTTGCAAGATGCTACCACCCTTGTTGCAAGATGCTACCACCCTTGTTGCAAGAGATGCTACCACCCCTGTTGCAAGATGCTACCACCCTTGTTGCAAGATGCTACCACCCCTGTTGCAAGATGCTACCACCCTTGTTGCAAGAGATGCTACCACCCCTGTTGCAAGATGCTACCACCCTTGTTGCAAGATGCTACCACCCTTGTTGCAAGATGCTACCACCCTTGTTGCAAGATGCTACCATCCTTGTTGCAAGATGCTACCACCCTTGTTGCAAGATGCTACCACCCTTTTTGCAAGATGCTACCACCCTTGTTGCAAGATGCTACCATCCTTGTTGCAAGATGCTACCACCCTTGTTGCAAGATGCTACCACCCTTGTTGCAAGATGCTACCACCCTTGTTGCAAGATGCTACCACCCTTGTTGCAAGATGCTACCACCCTTGTTGCAAGATGCTACCACCCTTGTTGCAAGATGCTACCACCCTTGTTGCAAGATGCTACCACCCTTGTTGCAAGATGCTACCACACTTGTTGCAAGAGATGCTACCACCCCTGTTGCAAGAGAGATGCTGCCACCCCTGTTGCAAGAGAGATGCTGCCACCCCTGTTGCAAGAGATGCTACCACCCCTGTTGCAAGAGATGCTACCACCCCTGTTGCAAGAGATGCTACCACCCCTGTTGCAAGAGAGATGCTGCCACCCCTGTTGCAAGAGATGCTACCACCCCTGTTGCAAGAGAGATGCTGCCACCCCTGTTGCAAGAGATGCTACCACCCCTGTTGCAAGAGAGATGCTACCACCCCTATTGCAAGAGATGCTACCACCCCTGTTGCAAGAGAGATGCTGCCACCCCTGTTGCAAGAGATGCTGCCACCCCTGTTGCAAGAGAGATGCTACCACCCCTATTGCAAGAGATGCTGCCACCCCTGTTGCAAGAGAGATGCTACCACCCCTGTTGCAAGAGATGCTACCACCCCTGTTGCAAGAGATGCTACCACCCCTGTTGCAATAGAGATGCTACCACCCCTATTGCAAGAGATGCTACCAACCACCCCTGTTGCAAGAGAGATGCTTCCACCCCTGTTGCAAGAGAGATGCTGCCACCTCTGTTGCAAGAGAGATGTTACCACCCCTGTTGCAAGAGAGATGCTACCACCCCTGTTGCAAGAGAGATGCTACCACCCCTGTTGCAAGAGAGATGCTACCACCCCTGTTGCAAGAGAGATGCTACCACCCCGTTGCAAGAGATGCTGCCACCCCTGTTGCAAGAGAGATGCCTCCACCCCTGTTGCAAGAGAGATGCTACCACCCCTGTTGCAAGAGAGATGCTACCACCCCTGTTGCAAGAGAGATGCTACCACCCCTGTTGCAAGAGAGATGCTACCACCCCTGTTGCAAGAGAGATGCTACCACCCCTGTTGCAAGAGAGATGCTACCACCCCTGTTGCAAGAGAGATGCTACCACCCCTGTTGCAAGAGAGATGCTACCACCCCTGTTGCAAGAGATGCTACCACCCCTGTTGCAAGAGAGATGCTACCACCCCTTTTGCAAGAGAGATGCTACCACCCCTGTTGCAAGAGAGATGCTACCACCCCTGTTGCAAGAGAGATTCTACCACCCCTGTTGCAAGAGAGATGCTACCACCCCTGTTGCAAGAGAGATGCTACCACCCCTGTTGCAAGAGAGATGCTACCACCCCTGTTGCAAGAGAGATTCTACCACCCCTGTTGCAAGAGATGCTACCACCCCTGTTGCAAGAGAGATGCTACCACCCCTTTTGCAAGAGAGATGCTACCACCCCTGTTGCAAGAGAGATGCTACCACCCCTGTTGCAAGAGAGATTCTACCACCCCTGTTGCAAGAGAGATGCTACCACCCCTGTTGCAAGAGAGATGCTACCACCCCTGTTGCAAGAGAGATGCTACCACCCCTGTTGCAAGAGAGATTCTACCACCCCTGTTGCAAGAGAGATGCTACCACCCCTGTTGCAAGAGAGATGCTACCACCCCTGTTGCAAGAGAGATGCTACCACCCCTGTTGCAAGAGAGATGCTTTGTAGATGAATGGTTCAGAGAACCGACATGTTGATAAATTAGACACATGTGCAACTCTTGGGTATCTTTATTGAGGAAACGTTTCGCCACACAGTGGCTTCATCAGTCCATACAAAGGAGAAACTTGAAGAACAGGAGGAGAATGAGGTAATCAGTCCCTCAACCTTGAGTCGATGTGTTCAGTCCATCAGTCTTGAATAGAATACGGCATATGAGAGGAGAAGCAGCTTATAAACCGTATGGCAGGAGAGGTGCAGCAGTCATAGGTCGTGTCACATTTGTTCAATGTGGAAGTAGGTCGTGCCAAGAATTAGGCAAGCGAAGAATTCCTAAGTATTAAGATCCCAAGAAGTTGCAGTGTCTGACAGGTTTGTAGATGAATGGTTCAGAGAACCGACATGTTGATAAATTAGACACATGTGTAACTCTTGGGTATCTTTATCTTTATCTTGGGCACGACCTACTTCCACATTGAACAAATGTGACACCACCTATGACTGCTACACCTCTCCTGCCATACGGTTTATAAGCTGCTTCTCCGCTCATCTGCCGTATTCTACTCAAGATTGATGGACTGAACACATCGACTCAAGGTTGAGGGACTGATTACCTCATTCTCCTCCTGTTCTTCAAGTTTCTCCTACGTATGGACTGATGAAGCCACTGTGTGGCGAAACGTTTCCTCAATAAAGATACCCAAGAGTTGCACATGTGTCTAATTTATCAAGAGAGATGCTACCACCCCTGTTGCAAGAGAGATGCTGCCACCCCTGTTGCAAGAGAGATGCTGCCACCTCTGTTCCAAGAGAGATGCTACCACCCCTGTTACAAGAGAGATGCTACCACCCTTGTTCCAACAGAGATGGTACCACCCCTATTGCAAGAGAGATGCTACCACCCCTGTTGCAAGAGAGATGCTACCACCCCTGTTCCAACAGAGATGCTACCACCCCAGTTCCAACAGAGATGCTACCACCACTGTTCCAACAGAGATGCTACCACCCCTGTTCCAACAGAGATGCTACCACCACTGTTCCAACAGAGATGCTACCACCTCTGTTCCAAGAGAGATGCTACCGCCCCTGTTCCAACAGAGATGCTACCACCCTTGTTCCAAGAGAGATGCGGCCACCCCTGTTCCATCAGAGATGCTACCACCCCTGTTCCATCAGAGATGCTACCACCCCTGTTCCATCAGAGATGCTACCACCCCTGTTCCATCAGAGATGCTACCACCACTGTTCCAACAGAGGTGCTACCACCACTGTTCCAACAGAGGTGCTACCACCACTGTTCCAACAGAGATGCTACCACCACTGTTCCAACAGAGATGCTACTACCACCTCTGTTCCAAGAGAGATGCTACCGCCCCTGTTCCAACAGAGATGCTACCACCCTTGTTCCAAGAGAGATGCGGCCACCCCTGTTCCATCAGAGATGCTACCACCCCTGTTCCATCAGAGATGCTACCACCCCTGTTCCATCAGAGATGCTACCACCACTGTTCCAACAGAGGTGCTACCACCACTGTTCCATCAGAGATGCTACCACCCCTGTTCCATCAGAGATGCTACCACCCCTGTTCCATCAGAGATGCTACCACCACTGTTCCAACAGAGGTGCTACCACCACTGTTCCAACAGAGGTGCTACCAAGTTCTTGCATAAATGTTTCCCCATAGAAATCTTCAACAGAAATACAGGAAGTTCCTTACAATGGGGATGACCAGACTGGGTGGGTCATTGGGATAATCCGGTGGGTGGGTCATTGGGATAATCCGGTGGGTGGGTCATTGGGATAATCCGGTGGGTGGGTCATTGGGATAATCCGTGGGGAGGGGACATGGACCTGCTCCGCATGGGTCAGTAGGCCTGTTGCAGTGTTCCTTCTTTCTTATGTTCTTATGTTCAAATATTTGTCTGGCAAACAATGTACACCAAATCTATGCAGTCGTTCACTGTCCATTCCTTTTCTAAACAAAATGCTACATATGACTGAGATCCCTTCTTATTACTTAATTAAATCTACAACTGTTTTGTACTTGACTAGCAACTCCTTCCTCCTGCATTTCACAATATGATTTCTTCCAACACTTTGAAACATAATGGGGTTGTTACCATAACCTGACATAATATTGTCTAACCTACTTTCTATGTCACACACATTAGCTCCGGAGGAGCTCCCTCTGTCTCACCTTTGTATCAAATATTTTTGTAAGGAATTTTATATATTCAGATTTTTTTTTTATTTTCAGTAATAAATTTCACATGTTTGGATAAAAGATCGAAAGTGTTTTTTCTTATTGGTTCTAAGCATAAATCTTTCTGGATGACCATCTTGAATTGTTCAGCGATGCTGATGTGTTTTTTTCTACGTTTTATAATCCTTCTGTCAGGTAAGATAAGATAAGAGATAAGATAAGATTTCGCTCGGATTTTTAACCCCGGAGGGTTAGCCACCCAGGATAACCCAAGAAAGTCAGTGCGTCATCGAGGACTGTCTAACTTATTTCCATTGGGGTCCTTAATCTTGTCCCCCAGGATGCGACCCACACCAGTCGACTAACACCCAGGTACCTATTTGCTGCTAGGTGAACAGGACAACAGGTGTAAGGAAACATGTCGAAATGTTTCCACCCGCCGGGAATCGAACCCGGGCCCTCCGTGTATGAAGCGGGAGCTTTAGCCACCAGGCCACCGGGCCAATTTTTTGCCTGACTGTTTATATGTACACGTGAACTTTGTTGCCCAGAACTCTTACAACAGAAAAACACCATCATTATGGAATAATTCGAAAACTTGACCCTCCAAGATGGTTTATACAAAGAAGTCGTGCAAGAAACATGTGTATATTCACTCACTGCTACAACATCCAGCTTCCTTTCACAATAACTCAGATAATTAAAGGTCGAAATTATCTTTTTAATAGTAATATACACAATTTTCATTACACTGCTTAATAAGTGAAGGCCAAGGCTACATCTGTTCTGAATCCCAGAATGCCTTTGTGAACGTTCTACAGTGTTCTGGCCGTACCTTCGGTGTTGTGAGAAAAAGTTCTTATGTAGTGAAAATTTGTGTCATTCCAAGACACGTGTGCTAGATGTAATAAGTGCTGCGGGTTTGGAGTTAACAAGTAGTACAGTGTTGGTAACTCTCGAGACGACTGTGGGCCCAGTGAATGACCTTGAAAATTGCACTGCGACCTGCAGGCCACTACACCCATATTGCCTGTGTCTAGCGAGGTGAATATCCCTTCCTTGTCCCTTCTCCTTCCTCGATTTGGAACTCAGCCGTTCGCCTCTATTTGCTTGTGGTCTAGAGGCGTTTTTTTTTTTTTTTTTTTTTTTTTTTTGCCAGACCACATGGGTGCTTGAGTGCCCGTGTCCTCTGTGCCGCACTCCGCTCATCTTGCGAGTGTCTCCTGTGTGCCTGCCTGCCTGCCTGCTGCAAGCAGGTGTCCGGGTGGTTGGCGCGGGCTTGGCGAGCACAGTCAATCAAGCTTGAGGGCAGCACTAAAAGCTAGCCAGAACAAGCTAAGGCAGCCTGCAGTTATAGCTGTCCTAGGGCCCAGCATGTCTGTGTATTATGTTCTGCAGTGCTGCTGGCATACCAGTGTTTCCTGTAGTGGCTTGAGAACAATTTGACGAGCATTGCAGTGCTGACATTTTGAGTGGGACATGCCAGAGGTTCACTTATAAACATAGTAAGTTTGTGGTGATTGGCGTGTACACAGTGAACATTCATCTGTCATACGTGTGCTAGAAGTGTTAAGTGCTGCTTTCCCCAACAGTTAATTGTCATTTGTAAGCCTGTATTAAGACTTTAAAAGGCTCAGAGTGTACTTCAGTGTAGTGACTCCTTACATTTGATAAATCAGTGTAATACATGCTCTGATCAGTGTAACTGAACTATTAAATACGGTTACATAATTAAGTTGCTTGTCCTAGTGTCATTGCTGTGTTTTCTAATACATTTTCTCGTTCAGACTGAAATTTTACTGCTAAATTCCCAGTAATATTTCAAATTGCAGTGTTCATCTCTGGTGTGAGTGTGTAACTTATGCTTTGTATTTTTACTGTGAACAAGCTTACTGCTGCATAATGTTCAGTTTCATGAATACTTTCTTACTTGAGTAATTCGGTTACCTTTCAACTGTGTTAAGCAAGAGTCAGCCTGTTAACATCTATGTTCCTTGCCATCTCATCTAGTGGGTCTAGTGCCTAGTTAAAATTGTAATAGTAACAATTTGCAATCATTATACTTCTAGTTATACATTGTGTAAATTGTTTTAGACTATTTGATCAACTGGATTGTAGTGTTTAACTTCTGATACACCAATTTAATGACTGCAGACACGCACTGACACATAATAAACACATTAAAACGCTGGTAACTCCAGAAGCTGGGCCTAGTGTGTGACCTTGAGAAGTTCAGTGTGTTTATTACGACCAGCGGTGTACCACTCTCACCTATATTTACATCAACAAAAGTGTATTCTAAGTGATAAAGTGTACACTTGGTGTACTTGGTAACACTTGTCATACATAGTAACGCGTGTGTAAGTGAGATTGTTTAGGTACTGGTTCATCTATCTACAGCTGCACACTTATGCTTGCATACATGTATAACATAGTAACGTGTGAGTTACCCAGGATGGATCAAGGAAGTCAACCAGAGTGATTTATCTCATTGTCATTGTAACATTACCTAGTTTTTTTTTTTTTTTTTAGTAATACTGTTTACAATCTATGGTTGGGGTAAGAGGTTGTCTTCAGCATTCATTGTGATGTCTGCTATATTATTACTTCAGTGAGGTACATTAGGTGGCAGTAGCCTGAACTAACTCAAGTGGAAGTTATCATTTGAACCTCATGTTTAATGTGATGTATGTCAGAATTCTAATTTTATGCTCAATATTACCTACTTTCTCTCTCTCTCTCTCTCTCTCTCTCTCTCTCTCTCTCTCTCTCTCTCTCTCTCTCTCTCTCTCTCTCTCTCTCTCTCTCTCTCTCTCTCTCTCTCTCTCTCTCTCTCTCTCTCTCTCTCTCTCTCTCTCTCTGTTCATCTTTGTAATTTGTGATATGGTGTAAGACCTCGCCTGTACCATCCATTATATCATTATATGGACCATATTATTACCACACATACAAGAGGTCTCTGAGTGTGTTTTTGGTGGGGTGTGTGTCGTATTGAGTGGTGGTGGTCTGGGTTGAGTATGGTTGGAGGTGTTCATTGAACTTGAGCACTTGTGTCTTGTGATCTATTTTGGACTTCTGACTTTGTAGTGAATATTTGCTCTTGCATAAGCTATAAGGGAAAGATAAGCGAGGAATTCTTGTGTTGTGAGTCTTACACCAGATATCATCACTGGCAAACATGGCAACTGTCATAGAGGAACCTATTTCTGCAGGTGATGGAAATGATGGTAGCTTCCAGACCTTTAAAAATAAACAAAAGAGAAAAAGTGAGAAAGGGCTAGAGCGTCGACGTAGTCAGACTCACTTGACTCGTACACAATGTGATACTAAACGTCCTTGGTGCACAGAGGCTGCAAGAAGTCTTTCTTCAAAGGAAGAATGTGTTAAGCTGAACTTCCCTGACAACACCCCGCTGCCTTCTAAGTGTGCATGGCTAATGGAAGCTGTAAACAAGCATCCTAACTCAAGGATCCAATTTAGGAAAAACACACACAACTTTGTGTTTGTGGAACAGAATAAAGAGCTGATCAATGATCTACTTAGTACACCTTATGGGGATATTAAGCTGCTCCGACCTCAATCAGACACTCACCACTTTAAAAAATGGGTCAGTATCATAATCTTTGGATACCCTCTCTGCATGGACCCATCCCATCTGACTCTAAGTGAGCATATCATCAAGCCTAAAAGACTTAAAGGAAAATCCCAAATTATTGCCAGTTGGGTGGGTCCTGTGCCCCTCCCCCGGAATATCTGGGTGCATGGTTTACGTTTCCTAAACATCGAAGTGTACCTACCCCCTAAACGTAGGTGTTACAAATGCCAGCACTATGGCCATGTTGCAGTAGACTGTGGAATACTACATTCTTGGTGTGGTAAGTGTGCTGGGAAACATTCCACTAGAGAATGCACAGTAGGCCCTGACAGCCAAAAATTTAAGTGTATTAACTGTAAAGAAGTTGGGGTTACAGTTTCCCACAAGGACTGCAGTCAGAACCCAAACAACCTTCGAGGTAAACCTGATAACAGTTCTTTAATGGTAACTGAGGATGGGGCCATCCAGTCTACCACAGCCAGATCTGAGACTGAACCTCTGCAAAGTGTGCAAGAACCCCACCTCACTGCAAACAATTCTGGTGATACCAGAATGCCATCACACACACCAGCTGTGGAGGAGCTAGCCATCCCTGCTAGCACATATGGAACTACTGGTCTGCCACTACAGATACCTATGGCTACACCTGAATATGGGGATGAGTTTGTCATTTCTCCCAATACACACAACTACAACAGTCAGACGGACACCACACAGGTAACCTCCCTGGAAATTGGAGATGAGTCAGATGCACAGGACCTACCTGCAATGAATGATGAAACAGAGAACACTAATGTAACCATGGTACCTGTTAAGGTGATAGGTGTTAAAGGAAGCACTAACCCAGAAGTGCCATCCTCCGGAGAGGCATTGGATTCGCCTGACCTTCCTCATATTATAACAAATTTCCAGAAAAAAATTGAGCATCTTGAACAGATCCTGACAAGTTTAATAAATATAGGTAATCAGGATGATGCTCTTGAGCATGGTGATGATGTCAAAAGTGCAGCAATCTCCGTTCAGCTTCCAGCAATTTGTGAGAAAGAAGCCCATAACTCTTGCCTTCAAGACTTGCCTTTTAACTGGCTGCCAAAATGCCGAAAAATGCTTAAAAATAAAGGTCCTGAAGATAAAGACGTACAAACTATGCTATTTGCTCTTAAGTATCTGCACACTGCAGTCAAAGCATAATAGTTTTACCATCTTATGAGCAAGAGATTGTAATAACTCACTACAATGGATACATTACAAATCTTTTCATGGAACATTGCTTCCATCAGGAAGCGGCTGCCTGACTTACATCATATTAGTGCAACCAAGAATATTGATGTCATCTGTTTGCAGGAATGTAGATTGAAAGATGGAGCACCTCCACCAAACTTGCCTGGATATGCAGCTTATAACCTAAGGTCAACCAACTGTTGTGTGATATATGTCAGAAAGAACTTGCCACATTCACTCCTTTCCTTGCAGAGTCGAGTTAACATGCAGTATCATGGTGTCAAAGTATATGCAGGCGATTTTTCCATAAACATTTTTAATCTCTATGCCCCAGCGAACCAGCTTCGACCTGATGCTTTACCAGATCGCATCAATAGTGAACCTACCATCATTCTTGGAGATTTTAATGCCAGTCATAAGAATATTGGTGGGTCTATTACAAACACCAATGGAACTAAACTAGTGAGATTGCTGAATGAGCATGATAATGTTCGAATTGTGGGCACTACTGAGCCTACTCACATATATGGTGGCATACTAGATCTGTGTCTTGGATTTAATACATCATATACGATGCATGACTCTGTCATAGTTGATGATCTTCTATCTGATCACTTCCCAAGACTAACAACTGTCAATCTTGATCACATCTCCAGCAATCAAGGAGCTAAATACAGAAGGAGGAAACTTATTCTCAAACCAGAACACAGAGACAACTTTATTAACCACTTGGATCAATGGTATAAGAATTACGAGCCCACTGGCACACAAAAATTTAATGATGATTTAATTACCTCTATTGAGAGTGTTCTCACAGATCAAGTGGGCAGGAATAGGAAACAAAAACCCTCCACTATAAATAACAATAAAAAACAATGTAAATACTATAATGATCCACAGCTGCGCAATCTAACACATGCAGCTAGGAGGATTGGTAAAGCATACCGTGAATGTAGAACCCCAGACCTGCTCAGAACGTTCCAAGCTGCACTAACAAATGCAAGGAATAGAAAGGAAGAACTTAGGCAACAGGAATGGGAACAGTTTGTTAGTGGATTAAATAGGTCCACCCCTTTGAGTTTGGCTTGGAAAGGTATAAATAAAATAACCAGGAAAAAGACTGGCAATGTTGCTCATCCCTTTCCTCTTGAAAAAGCAAATGACCTCATAAATGACTGGTCCAAAACATCCAGGCATGAAAGCCTTCCATCTCATATTAGAAAAAATTTAGAGAGTACTTCTGAAGAAATGTTGAAACTGATTAATTTTATGAGCCAAAATATTGATGAGAGTGATTGCCTCTTTACCGAGTATGAATTAGATAATGCATTAACCAAAGGTCGATCAACTGCTCCTGGAGAGGATGGTATAACCTATGATATTCTCAGAACTCTAAGGCACGTGCCTGATAACCCTTTGTTGGTACTGTATAATCTCAGTTACATTGAGGGCGTTCTTCCTACTTCCTGGACCAATAGTCTCATTGTGCCTATCCCTAAGCCCCAACAGCCTGATACATTTAGGCCGATCTCCTTAACTAGTTGTCTTTGCAAAACTTTTGAAAGAATGATGCTTAACAGATTGTACTACAGAATCAGACATCAACTTTCCCCCTACCTCTATGGGTTCATGAAAGGTAAAAGTGTGCAGAACTGTATTTCCACCTTTCTCACTGCACACACCTCTACTAGTTTTACCACTTTTCTTGATCTAAAATCTGCATTTGATATTGCAAACAGAACCGTTATACTACATGAACTAGCCAAAATGAATATTGGTGGTAGCTTACTCTGCTGGATAATAGGATACCTGTCAAATAGAGTATCCTCTGTCCTTTACCAAGGCTTCAGAAGTGATTCTAAAGAAATGTCTTTAGGTACACCGCAGGGAGGAGTTCTTAGTCCCATGCTATTTAATATTCTGATTAATGCTCTCCTAAATGCTCTACCTGCCTCACCTAAACATATAGCTATAAGCTATGCTGATGATATCATGATCTATACAACAGGGCATAAGAAGATGAATACCATTCTTAATGAAATTCAAGCAATTTGTAATCGACTAGGCCTCATAATATCTTCCTCTAAAACAAAGATATTAACAAGCAAACGACATCCCCCACCCATCTATTTGCAGGGTGAAATCATTAGCTACGTTAAAACTTACAGATATCTTGGTGTAGATGTACCCTTTAACAAATCCACTATACCACAACTAAACAAGAAATGTAAAGCTAGGCTAAATGCTCTCAAAGCTGTTGCTGGCTACAATCCCAACTATGGTGCTAATGTGAGAATCGTGAGAATGATGTACATAGCCTATGTTAGGTCCTTAATTGATTATGCTGCTCCCATGTTGATATTAGCTAGAGAAAGTTCCCTCCGACCCTTGGAGTTAATGCAAAATGAAGCTCTCAGGACTATTCTTGGCTGTCCCAGATCTACAAAAGTTCTTAACATGAGGAAGGAGCTTGGTATTTCTAGTATCAGTGATAGGATTGTTGAAATTAACACTGTACTCGGTATTAGAATGTTGAGAAACGAACCAGACACTGTCACAGTGAATCTTACCAAGTGTCTAGAGGTAAATACACACAGATCTAAATGGATTGTGAAAACGTGCAATTGCATTAAGTTTTATAACCTGCATAAACTGTATCACTGTAGGCAACAAGAGCATTTCACCCCTCCATGGAAGATGTGTTCATTTAATATCACATACCTACAAGTCCCTCCCAAGAAGCTCATTGCTAGTAATCCCTTCCTTAAATCTCTTGTTAGAGCAACTGCTCAAGAAGAAATTTTTCGCCTAGCTGGTAGTAATAAGTTATCACAAGTTATATACACTGATGGATCTAAACAGGAGTCTTCTGGCAGGGCTGCATCTGCTCTTGTTGCCACCTCCCTAGTTAAGAACGATAATAAATTTGTTGAGTTAGGCATAAGAATTAACAACTGGGCGTCTACACTGCAAACTGAATTGTTTGCAATCCTAATGGCGCTAAAGCTAACCTATGACACTGAGCTTGACTCTATCATCATTACTGATTCTATGTCATCATTGAAGGCTCTTGGCTCATATAATGACTCCAACAACATGCTCATTGGGGAAGCCAGGTATAGATACTCAAAAATTAGGGACAAAGGAATTAATGTACAATTGCTATGGATCCCATCACACATTGGATTACTCCTTCATGATAAAGTTGATATGTTAGCCAAGAAGAGTATCCAGAAGGAGAACGTAGAATATAACTTTGGTATAACTGTGTCTAGCATTAGGAATAATATTAGGAGAGAAGTAAATAATGAAGATGATTGTTATAGGAATGCAGTTAGAAGCCTGAGTAGATCTATAACCCACTATGATAACATGAACGTAGATAAGTATGTTTATGGAGCAACTTGCAATGTGAACAGACTGACTGATGTTGTAGTGGCCAGGCTTAGGCTTGGTTACAAGTACTTCTGGCAGTTTGGGAGACACACAGATGATGATCAAACTAAATGTAAATTATGTGATCAGGCATATGGTCACTCTCTTGAACACTATGTGCTTAATTGTCCACTTATTGAGGAATACAGAGACAGACAGTATAATAACCTATGTGTCATGTCAAGATATCTTATTAATGAAAATAAGATACCAGATATACTAAGCAAATTTCCTAAATTTGCTTGTAACAGATAAGTGAACTATAAATATGTAGATATAAATCCATATGTATTCCTGTTAACCCTTTGGGGCCTAGTTCCTAGGCCTTTTGTGTATCCACATGCTCTCGCGCTACCGTCCACAGGATGGATATGAGGTGCACAATAAACTAGCCACTTCGGTGGCAAAATCTATCTAATCTGCTTAATACTGTTTCCACTTGTGGGCATCATTACTGCTGAAACTGTAGTTGATGGCACAGTTTATGGATGGTTATTGCCTGAGTCTGCAGTTTGTGTTTCTGAATTTATATCTATTACATATATGTAGATTTATTTTCTGGTTTTATTTAAAATATTATAGTACATATATTCCCATCACGCTATTAAAAAACATTGCTTCTTAATACCCATGTAGATTAGTATTAATGAGATACTTGTTTTAATTTTTCCTACAGCACTAATATTGACCTACGAATTACTTGAGAATATCCTGCTCATTTGTATTTGTTATCAAAGTTACATCTCAGTCGGTATCTATATTTTTATTTCTATTCTAGACGTCCTGAATCCTGCTGTGATGGGAGGTACGACGACTGTTCCATGCCCATTCGTGGGACGTTGTGTTACTGTGACCAGTTCTGCAACAGAACCATCAACGCAGACTGCTGCCCAGACTATTGGCAACTCTGCCTTGGTTTCCGTCCCGCGCCCATAGTAGGTTAGTTTCTTAAATATTTTTTTCTAAGTTTCTTTTGTATTTACTCAGAGCTTCTCAGCAAAGCATGAGTCAGACGACGTAGGCTGTCATACCAAACCTACATATCATCCCACAGTCCCTAGTAAACGGAGAGAGCTACTAAACGGATATCTCATAACAAAGATCTATGTCAGGGATTGTCTCCATATTATTTAATTAACATCTTCTGCATATACTCTTCCTAATCCTAACTCACTTTCTCTCTTGTTTACATTGTTTTGTATACAACTCACAAGCTGAGGGTCTGGGATCACTCCCTGCCACAGCTGAAATTTTGGGAATGTTTCAATACTCCTGTTGCTCCTGTTCAACTAACAGTAAGCAAGTACCTGGTTGTTGCTCCTGTTCAACTAACAGTAAGTACCCGGTTGTTGCTCCTGTTCAACTAACAGTAAGGAAGTACCCGGTTGTTGCTCCTGTTCAACTAACAGTAAGCAAGTACCTGGGTGTTAGCTGATTGTTGTGGGTCACATCCTGCGAAACAAGAATAACCGAGGTTGTCTGGAATGTGCTGAATAACCAAGGGTTTTCTATACCGTATGTCTATGGTGTCATCTATGTCTGTATCAGCTATACTTGTAGAACTAAAGATTAATATTTTATTATTATTATTAATTATTATATTGTAGTTACTTTTATGTTATTACTTTACATATAAAAACTGGGGTTAAATTTACATTTTAACATTCCCAATTCTTTGGGATATCGTGTGGCATTCATACCACATGTTGCCCAAAACTGTGGCCGATGTAGATGGTAGTCAGAGACGACACGCAGGTATAGATGGTGATCCCATCGTGGCGCTTTGCTGTTTTGAGTATTTTTGGATGTTAGGGGTCGGAACTCACTCTCAGCAGGGCATCCAGCTGAAGCAACGCTCCTCTCAGCAGGGCATCCAGCTGAAGCAACGCTCCTCTCAGCAGGGCATCCAGCTGAAGCAACGTTCCTCTCAGCAGGGCATCCAGCTGAAGCAACGCTCCTCTCAGCAGGGCATCCAGCTGAAGCAACGTTCCTCTCAGCAGGGCATCCAGCTGAACCAACGTTCCTCTCAGCAGGGCATCCAGTTGAAGCAACGCTCCTCTCAGCAGGGCATCCAGCTGAAGCAACGTTCCTCTCAGCAGGGCATCCAGCTGAACCAACGTTCCTCTCAGCAGGGCATCCAGTTGAAGCAACGCTCCTCTCAGCAGGGCATCCAGCTGAAGCAACGCTCCTCTCAGCAGGGCATCCAGCTGAAGCAACGCTCCTCTCAGCAGGGCATCCAGCTGAAGCAACGCTCCTCTCAGCAGGGCATCCAGCTGAAGCAACGCTCCTCTCAGCAGGGCATCCAGCTGAAGCAACGCTCCTCTCAGCAGGGCATCCAGCTGAAGCAACGTTCCTCTCAGCAGGGCATCCAGCTGAAGCAACGCTCCTCTCAGCAGGGCATCCAGCTGAAGCAACGCTCCTCTCAGCAGGGCATCCAGCTGAAGCAACGTTCCTCTCAGCAGGGCATCCAGCTGAAGCAACGTTCCTCTCAGCAGGGCATCCAGCTGAAGCAACGCTCCTCTCAGCAGGGCATCCAGCTGAAGCAACGCTCCTCTCAGCAGGGCATCCAGCTGAAGCAACGCTCCTCTCAGCAGGGCATCCAGCTGAAGCAACGTTCCTCTCAGCAGGGCATCCAGCTGAAGCAACGTTCCTCTCAGCAGGGCATCCAGCTGAAGCAACGCTCCTCTCAGCAGGGCATCCAGCTGAAGCAACGTTCCTCTCAGCAGGGCATCCAGCTGAAGCAACGTTCCTCTCAGCAGGGCATCCAGCTGAAGCAACGTTCCTCTCAGCAGGGCATCCAGCTGAAGCAACGCTCCTCTCAGCAGGGTATCCAGCTGAACCAACGCTCCTCTCAGCAGGGCATCCAGCTGAAGCAACGCTCCTCTCAGCAGGGCATCCAGCTGAACCAACGCTCCTCTCAGCAGGGCATGCAGCTGAAGCAACGTTCCTCTCAGCAGGGCATCCAGCTGAAGCAACGTTCCTCTCAGCAGGGCATCCAGCTGAAGCAACGCTCCTCTCAGCAGGGCATCCAGCTGAAGCAACGCTCCTCTCAGCAGGGCATCCAGCTGAACCAACGCTCCTCTCAGCAGGGCATCCAGCTGAAGCAA
>NC_091334.1:31095299-31182799 GCF_038502225.1 Cherax quadricarinatus
TATGTGCTTGTACATGTATGTGTAGTGTGACCTAAGTGTAAGTAGAAGTAGCAAGACGTACCTGAAATCTTGCATGTTCATGAGACAGAAAAAAGGACACCAGCAATCCTACCATCATGTAAAACAATTACAGGCTTTCGTTTTACACTCACTTGGCAGGACGGTAGTACCTCCCTGGGCGGTTGCTGTCTACCAACCTACTACCTCTATATATATATATATATATATATATATTTATATTTATATATATATATATATATATATATTTATATATATATATATGTGTGTACTCACCTAGTTGTACTCACCTAGTTGAGGTTGCGGGGGTCGAGTCCGAGCTCCTGGCCCCGCCTCTTCACTGATCGCTACTAGGTCACTCTCCCTGAGCCGTGAGCTTTATCGTACCTCTGCTTAAAGCTATGTATGTGTGTGTGTGTGTGTGTGTGTGTGTGTGTGTCGTGCCGAATAGGCAGAACTTACGATCTTGGCTTAAATAGCAACGCTCATCTTGCCATATAGGACAAACGAAAATTTGTGTATGCAATAATTTCGCCAAAATCATTCTGAACCTAACGAAAAAAAATATATTACTGTGTTTGTTAAGTATTAAAATATTGTAAACATATCTAAAATATATTTAGTTGGGTTAGGCTAAAATTAATTGCTCTTGTTAGAATAAGGTTAGGTAAGTTTTCTAAGATTCTTTTGGTTCAAAATTATAATTTTTCACATTAACATTAATGAAACAAATATATCTTTAAACGTATAGGAGAAAATTTTTAGAAAGGACTTAATTTTAAATGAGTTCTTGCTAATTGACCAGTTTTACATATTCGGCACGACATATATATATATATATATATATATATATATATATATATATATATATATATATATATATATATATATATATATATATATATATATATATATATCACACTGACCGATTCCCACCAAGGCAGGGTGGCCCGAAAAAGAAAAACTTTCACCATCATTCACTCCATCACTGTCTTGCCAGAAGGGTGCTTTACACTACAGTTTTTAAACTGCAGCATTAACACCCCTCCTTCAGAGTGCAGGCACTGTACTTCCCATCTTCAGGACTCAAGTCCGGCCTGCCGGTTTCCCTGAACCCCTTCATAAATCTTACTTTGCTCACACTCCAACAGCACGTCAAGTATTAAAAACCATTCGTCTCCATTCACTCCTATCAAACACGCTCATGCATGCCTGCTGGAAGTCCAAGCCCTTCGCACACAAAACCTCCTTTACCCCCTCCCTCCAACCTTTCCTAGGCCGACCCCTACCATGCCTTCCTTCCACTACAGACTGATACACTCTTGAAGTCATTCTGTTTCGCTCCATTCTCTCTACATGTCCGAACCACCATATATATATATATATATATATATATATATATATATATATATATATATATATATATATATATATATATATATATATATATATATATATATATATATATATATAAAATTAAGTCCTTTATAAAAATTTCTCTTATATGTTTAAAGATATATATTTTCATTTATGTTAATGTAAAAATTAATAATTTTGTACCAAAAGAACCTTAGAAAACTTACATAACTTATTATAATAAGCGCAATTTAATTTAGCCTAATCCAACTATTTATATTTTAGATAAGTTTACAATAATTTGATAACGAACAAACACAATGAAATATATTTTTTTCGTTAGGCTCAGAATTATTTTTGCGCCTGTTTGTGAGTTTCATGTCATTAACATGTAACCCTTTATTACTCCTGTCTTCCACTCTCGTTAGCTTAATTTCCCTTAGCCCTAGCTCAGTGACTAGTCATGTTGTAAACCTTTACACATTCTCTAATTTCCTAACGTGCTTGACCAGGTGTGGGTTCCATGTTGGTGCTGCATATACAGTGTACAGTGTCTTGAACGTGCTTGACCAGGTGTGGGTTCCATGTTGGTGCTGCATACTCAGTGTACAGTGTCTTGAACGTGCTTGACCAGGTGTGGGTTCCATGTTGGTGCTGCATACACAGTGTACAGTGTCTTGAACGTGCTTGACCAGGTGTGGGTTCCATGTTGGTGCTGCATATACAGTGTACAGTGTCTTGAACGTGCTTGACCAGGTGTGGGTTCCATGTTGGTGCTGCATACTCAGTGTACAGTGTCTTGAACGTGCTTGACCAGGTGTGGGTTCCATGTTGGTGCTGCATACACAGTGTACAGTGTCTTGAACGTGCTTGACCAGGTGTGGGTTCCATGTTGGTGCTGCATATACAGTGTACAGTGTCTTGAACGTGCTTGACCAGGTGTGGGTTCCATGTTGGTGCTGCATACACAGTGTACAGTGTCTTGAACGTGCTTGACCAGGTGTGGGTTCATTGTTGGTGCTGCATATACAGTGTACAGTGTCTTGAACGTGCTTGACCAGGTGTGGGTTCCATGTTGGTGCTGCATACTCAGTGTACAGTGTCTTGAACGTGCTTGACCAGGTGTGGGTTCCATGTTGGTGCTGCATACACAGTGTACAGTGTCTTGAACGTGCTTGACCAGGTGTGGGTTCCATGTTGGTGCTGCATATACAGTGTACAGTGTCTTGAACGTGCTTGACCAGGTGTGGGTTCCATGTTGGTGCTGCATACACAGTGTACAGTGTCTTGAACGTGCTTGACCAGGTGTGGGTTCCATGTTGGTGCTGCATACTCAGTGTACAGTGTCTTGAACGTGCTTGACCAGGTGTGGGTTCCATGTTGGTGCTGCATACTCAGTGTACAGTGTCTTGAACGTGCTTGACCAGGTGTGGGTTCCATGTTGGTGCTGCATACTCAGTGTACAGTGTCTTGAACGTGCTTGACCAGGTGTGGGTTCCATGTTGGTGCTGCATACTCAGTGTACAGTGTCTTGAACGTGCTTGACCAGGTGTGGGTTCCATGTTGGTGCTGCATACTCAGTGTACAGTGTCTTGAACGTGCTTGACCAGGTGTGGGTTCCATGTTGGTGCTGCATACTCAGTGTACAGTGTCTTGAACGTGCTTGACCAGGTGTGAGTTCCATGTTGGTGCTGCATACACAGTGTACAGTGTCTTGAACGTGCTTGACCAGGTGTGGGTTCCATGTTGGTGCTGCATACTCAGTGTACAGTGTCTTGAACGTGCTTGACCAGGTGTGGGTTCCATGTTGGTGCTGCATACTCAGTGTACAGTGTCTTGAACGTGCTTGACCAGGTGTGGGTTCCATGTTGGTGCTGCATACACAGTGTACAGTGTCTTGAACGTGCTTGACCAGGTGTGGGTTCCATGTTGGTGCTGCATACACAGTGTACAGTGTCTTGAACGTGCTTGACCAGGTGTGGGTTCCACGTTGGTGCTGCATATACAGTGTACAGTGTCTTGAACGTGCTTGACCAGGTGTGGGTTCCATGTTGGTGCTGCATACTCAGTGTACAGTGTCTTGAACGTGCTTGACCAGGTGTGGGTTCCATGTTGGTGCTGCATACACAGTGTACAGTGTCTTGAACGTGCTTGACCAGGTGTGGGTTCCATGTTGGTTCTGCATATACAGTGTACAGTGTCTTGAACGTGCTTGACCAGGTGTGGGTTCCATGTTGGTTCTGCATATACAGTGTACAGTGTCTTGAACGTGCTTGACCAGGTGTGGGTTCCATGTTGGTTCTGCATATACAGTGTACAGTGTCTTGAACGTGCTTGACCAGGTGTGGGTTCCACGTTGGTGCTGCATACACAGTGTACAGTGTCTTGAACGTGCTTGACCAGGTGTGGGTTCCATGTTGGTGCTGCATACACAGTGTACAGTGTCTTGAACGTGCTTGACCAGGTGTGGGTTCCATGTTGGTGCTGCATACACAGTGTACAGTGTCTTGAACGTGCTTGACTAGGTGTGGGTTCCACGTTGGTGCTGCATACTCAGTGTACAGTGTCTTGAACGTGCTTGACCAGGTGTGGGTTCCATGTTGGTGCTGCATACACAGTGTACAGTGTCTTGAACGTGCTTGACCAGGTGTGGGTTCCATGTTGGTGCTGCATACACAGTGTACAGTGTCTTGAACGACTCATTACTCAGGTAACGAAATGCTATTTATTCTGCTCCCTCTTGTTGATCCATCTGATCTTTTTTTTCCATACCTGGTTGGTAAACTGTGTATCAGTGTGAATCTTATTTCAGTCTATGTTGTTTTTTTTCAGTCTTTTCACTGAATAACTTTATCAGTATTTCAATATCGTTCATTTTTCACTAACTAATAATTTCTAGAATATTTACTCTTAATATATTTGATCAACGTGTTTTTCATTGATCATTGGTAGAAGACGTCTTTAAGTAACTTCTCATTATGTTTGTCGACGGGGGTTTTATGAGTAATATAAACTCAATGAATTACTCACTATTGATCATTCTTGCGATTTATATTATTTTCTTGGGTCACTTACATAATGTGCAGATGTGTATTTTCTCAAGATGGATTCATCAAAACTCTCACAGGTGTTTGGGGGACTTTGGTTGCCAGTTTTAGTTGTGTTTAACACTGGAATCTCTGGACATTGAATCCCTAAACAAACGTAAATCTGAATACTTTTTTTTTTAATGTCTATCGTGATTGTAGCTTAAGGGGAAAATCATTGTGTATTTATTTTTTTCAGTAAAAGATAAGATTCTTTTACTGTTATATATTTGTAGTTTAAAAGATACTTTTAAAGAATAAAATATTTAAATAATTTGTATACCACAGGGTGCAACTATGGCGGCCTCTACGTCGCTAGCGGTCACAGCTACAAAGTTAACTGCAATATATGGTTAGTGTTTGATTTTTTTTTCTTTTTTTGGCGACATCTCTAACATCCTCTGTCATCCATATTTCCTATGTTGACTAAACTGCAACAAAATTTCGGGTCTTTTATTTTAATTATGCTAACGATTAACATTGCTACAATTACTAAAATTTACCTGACATACAGTTTTTATTACTCTCATTCTGTGCAGAATGACGTTGTGTGCGATCTGCATAGTTTATTTTGTTGAGGTGAATGTAGATGTGACAACTGGCCAGGTTCACAAAATGCAATTTGCATTTCAGGGTTTCCCATGCTTTTTTCTATTGGTTGATCCCAATATAGGGCATGACCTTCTCATCTGTGTGGCATCTTGGTGTCATTGTTCATTGCTGTATGACACCACTAACAATAGTTTCATATGAGAATTAGCAATGTTTCTGTGATTTTATTGTTCACATATGCAAGCTTCTCAGATATCAGGTTAGCAAAAAATATTGAAGGCAACACAGTGGGAACAACCAGAATAACCATAAGTGACTACACATTTGCTCCCAAACATGAGACCGCAGCTCAAGCACTAAGAAACCAGCACCGAACCAGGGACACCTAATGATGATCCCATCACTGGACAGTTAATTTTGCCAGAATGAGCAGTTTATAAAACGAAATTGTCATTTTCTGCAGGTTACATTGGAAATATAAACACATATGCAGTATAATGTGATCCTTTATTGACAACGTTTCGCTCACACAGTGGGCTTTATCAAGTCACAAACAGATCTACCTGGGGTGGAAGGTACGCGAGTATTTATAGTCAGGTTCAGAATGTTGAGGTCAGGTGGAGAATGCTGCATCTGATGATTTACCGAGTGGGGTTATAGAGTGTAAAATCTTGGGTAGCTTGGAAGGGAGATTGGATAAGGATGTGAGAAGACCTGCAGTGTTCCTCCATTCCTATGTTCTTATGTGGGATAGCGATGAAGAAGTTTCTTGGCAAGTGGTTCACCTATGTTATAGAAGCCATTATTCTGGTTGAAGTTGTCGGATGTAGAGATAAGTGATGATTCCAGGATTCTTCGGTATTGAGTGTTGTCTTCTGTGGTGATAAGTCTTGAGTTTCTGTAGTTTATTAAATGGTTGTGTGAATTGCGATGTTGTACACAGGCATTTCTTTTATCGTCAGACCTGCTTGCGTATTGATGTTCTGAAATACGTGTTTGGAGGTCTCTTAATGTTTTGCCCACGTATAATTTGTTGCAGACATTACAAGGGATTATGTATACCCCTGCAGAGGATGGAAGTTTGTCCTGTCTATTACTGGTAATGTCCTTGATGGTCGTGGTTGTGGAGGTAGATACTTGGAATGAGGTATTGGAAAAGATGTTTGAAACGTGTTTGGCAATGGAGTTGGTGGGGAGGACTATGTATCTCTTCTCGGCAGTGTCTTCTCTGGGTGTGTTGAAGATGTTTAATGCCCGTCGTCTGCAGTCTCTGATGAAGTGACGAGGATAGTGAAGTTTGGAAAATACTTGTTCAATTATAGTGCATTCTTCCTCAAGGAACTCATTGCTGCAGATTCTGAGTGCGCAGAGGAAAAAGTCTATAATTACACCACGTTTAGTGGTGTAATTATACCTTCTTCTAAAAGCTTACTCACTTCGCAACAGACACAATTTTCTTCGGGACTGCATCCAAGAAATGGTCTTACCAAGATTTACTCCTAGTCAAATTGCCAACATCAAACCACGTTTCTCTGCTACAGCTCGAACCTACCTTGAAGAGTGTGCAGATGACTTAAACAATGCTACAAAGGAAGCTTTTCTCCAAGCCAGAACACTAGGCACAGCACTCCGGGGCAACGTGAACAGACGCACCGCCGAAGTCATTCGCATCAGAGTTACCACAGCGAATGTTCAACAAAAGATCAGACTTACTAGGAAACTACACTCTCTGCGATAACAGTCATTGGAAAAGTTCAGGAAGACCTGAAATTATTCAAAATCTTTAATCTCGTCCCCTATCAACCACAGAAACTGAAGCCCTCAGCTTAGGCCTCAAATTCGCAACAGGAATTACGAAACCAAAACAAGACCTCAATTTCATTGCCAAGAACTACAGACACAATGACTCTGACTTCCAAAAAGGTTATCTTCAAGGCATCATCTCAGCGGCCATCTCAACACGCAGCTCCCCAGTCATACCTCGACGTTACATCATTGCACTTAAAGCCTTAGCAGAAAACACGACCATCAGGGTCACCACCGCTGATAAAGGAGGTGGTGTTGTTATCATGAACACTGACGACTACAGGAACAAAATGTTCAATCTACTTAATGACCCAGATACCTACAAACCCCTCACAACTAACCAAGTAGACAACCTCATTAAAACTTTTCTTCAAAGGACTCGCCGCATTCTGAGGAACTCAGAACAAGGGACGAAACTTCTGCACACCGTACCCAGCAACCCCAGACCTGCAAGAATGTACGGCCTGCCAAAAACTCACAAGCCTGGTATCCAATTGAGGCCCATATCTTCGAGAATAGGCAGTGCTCCCCACCAACTCTCAGAAATTCTAGCAAAACACCTCTCTAAACTCTTGGGCACTATCAGTCCAGCACATCTCAAACACTCGGGTAATCTTCTCAATCGCATTCGCAACATCAACATCAGGAACAAGAAACTTTCCAGCCTTGGCGTAACTTCCTTATTCACCAAAGTACCTACCACACAAGCCATCGATCTCCTGCGCAGGAAAATTGACGATTCACTTGATCTTCCTATTCCAGCCAGCGATTTCATCGACCTTGTTGAACTATGTGTTGGCTTTACGTGTTTCTCTTTCGAAAATCACCTCTTTCAGCAGACTTTCGGACTACCCATGGGTTCGCCACTCAATGCGGTCCTGGCGAATCTATACATGGAACATGTGAAAGCCGAGCGTTTCTCCACCATTATTCATTCGTCTGTAACATGGCTTTGTTATGTTGACGACATTCTCCTCATAACTCCCAGACGCTTCAACGTTCAAGCTCTCCAAGACAAGCTCAACCAGGTCGAGCCCTCAATCCAGTTCACACTTGAAGAAGAAGTTGTCAACACTCTTCCTTTCCTTGATGTTCTTCTCTGCAAAGCTGACCATGAACTTCGTTTTAAAGTCTATCGAAAACCCACCAACCAAAACGATCTTCTCCACTTCTACTCTCACCACGACACCAAAACTAAACTTGGTGTAATTATAGGCTTTTTTCCTGCGCGCACTCAGAATCTGCAGCAATGAGTTTCTTGAGGAAGAATGCACTATAATTGAACAAGTATTTTCCAAACTTCACTATCCTCGTCACTGCATCAGAGACTGCAGACGATGGACATTAAAAATCTTCAACACACCAAAAGAAGACACTGCCGAGAAGAGATACATAGTCCTCCCCACCTCAAGACTTATCGCCACAGAAGACAACACTCAATACCGAAGAATCCTGGAATCATCGCTTATCTCTATATCGCGGGAAGAACTAAAAGCCATAAATGAAATTGAAAGAAACCCGAAGTATTTCTTTTCCTATACCAAATCAAAGTCGAGAACAACGTCCAGTATTGGGCCCCTACTTAAACAAGATGGGTCCTACACAGATGACAGCAAGGAAATGAGTGAGCTACTCAAGTCCCAATATGACTCAGTTTTTAGCAAGCCGCTAACCAGACTGAGAGTCGAAGATCAAAATGAATTTTTTATGAGCCACAGAATGTGGTTAACACAAGCCTATCTGATGTTATCCTGACGCCAAATGACTTCGAACAGGCGATAAATGACATGCCCATGCACTCTGCCCCAGGGCCAGACTCATGGAACTCCGTGTTCATCAAGAACTGCAAGAGGCCCCTATCACGAGCTTTTACCATCCTATAGAGAGGGAGCATGGACACGGGGGTCGTCCCACAGTTACTAAAAACAACAGACATAGCCCCACTCCACAAAGGGGGCAGTAAAGCAATAGCAAAGAACTACAGACCGATAGCACTAACATCCCATATCATAAAAATCTTTGAAAGGGCCCTAAGAAGCAAGATCGCCACCCATCTAGAAACCCATCAATTACACAACCCAGGGCAACATGAGTTTAGAGCAGGTCGCTCCTGTCTGTCTCAACTATTGGATCACTACGATAAGGTCCTAGATGCACTAGAAGAGAAAAAGAATGCAGATGTAATATATACAGACTTTGCAAAAGCCTTCGACAAGTGTGACCATGGCGTAATAGCGCACAAAATGCGGGCTAAAGGACTAACAGGAAAAGTTGGTCGATGGATCTATAATTTCCTCACAAACAGAACACAAAGAGTAGTAGTCAACAGAGTAAAGTCCGAGGCAGCTACGGTGAAAAGCTCTGTTCCACAAGGCACAGTACTCGCTCCCATCTTGTTCCTCATCCTCATATCTGACATAGACAAGGATGTCAGCCACAGCACCGTGTCTTCCTTCGCAGATGACACCCGAATCTGCATGACAGTGTCTTCCATTGCAGACACTGCAAGGCTCCAGGCGGACATCAACCAAATCTTTCAGTGGGCTGCAGAAAACAATATGAAGTTCAACGATGAGAAATTTCAATTACTCAGATATGGTAAACACGAGGAAATTAAATCTTCATCAGAGTACAAAACAAATTCTGGCCACAAAATAGAGCGAAACACCAACGTCAAAGACCTGGGAGTGATCATGTCAGAGGATCTCACCTTCAAGGACCATAACATTCTATCAATCGCATCTGCTAGAAAAATGACAGGATGGATAATGAGAACCTTCAAAACTAGGGAGGCCAAGCCCATGATGACACTCTTCAGGTCACTTGTTCTATCTAGGCTGGAATATTGCTGCACACTAACAGCACCTTTCAAGGCAGGTGAAATTGCTGACCTAGAAAATGTACAGAGAACCTTCACGGCGCGCATAACGGAGATAAAACACCTCAATTACTGGGAGCGCTTGAGGTTCCTAAACCTGTATTCCCTGGAACGCAGGCGGGATAGATACATGATTATATACACCTGGAAAATCCTAGAGGGACTAGTACCGAACTTGCACACGGAAATCACTCACTACGAAAGCAAAAGATTTGGCAGACGATGCAACATCCCCCCAATGAAAAGCAGGGGTGTCACTAGCACGTTAAGAGGCCATACAATAAGTGTCAGGGCCCGAGACTGTTCAACTGCCTCCCAGCATACATAAGGGGGATTACCAACAGACCCCTGGCAGTCTTCAAGCTGGCACTGGACAAGCACCTAAAGTCGGTACCTGACCAGCCGGGCTGTGGCTCGTACGTTGGTTTGCGTGCAGCCAGCAGTAACAGCCTGGTTGATCAGGCTCTGATCTACCAGGAGGCCTGGTCACAGACCGGGCCGCGGGGGCGTTGACCTCCGGAACTCTCTCCAGGTAAACTCCAGAACAATGGCTTCTATAACATAGCTGAACCACTTGCCAAGAAACTTCTTCATCGCTATCCCACATAAGAACATAGGAATGGAGGAACACTGCAGAAGGTCCACTCACATCCTTATCCAATCTCCCTTCCGAGCTACCCAAGATTTTACACTCTATAACCCCACTCGGTAGATCATCAGATGCAGCATTCTCCACCTGACCTCAGCATTCTGAACCTGACTATAAACACTCGCGTACCTTCCACCCCAGGTAGATCTGCTTGTCACTTGATAAAGCCCACTGTGTGGGCGAAACGTTGTCAATAAAGGATTACATTATACTGCATATGTGTTTATATTTCCATTGTGTCGGTATTTTATACCATTTATTGCCAGGAGGTTACATTGGAATACGACTACAACATTAAAGAAATGGTAAATCCAGTACTTGGCACAGCTGCATCAATTCTCCTTTCTGAGTTAACAACTGTCTGGCAGAACTGATTCCTGGACCTTTCTTTTACGGATCTCCATTATGTGCTTTGAATAAGAAGGATGGGAGAAACAAACCTATCGGTTGGCAACACTCTTTTCCGTTTCGTTGCCAAGGCAGCAGTAAGAACATTCGCACAGAAGCCGCCAGCTTACCCCCAGCCAAACCAACTGGGCTTCGGGGTCTCTCAAGGCAGCTCATGTAGCAAGGGCCTACTCCAGGGACTTATCAGAAGACAAGGCCGTAGTCAAACTAGACTTTAGGAATGCCTTTATTATAGTGAAAAGAGGTGTGGTCTTCTCAGCTGTTCGAGAGCAGTTCCCCAGTCTTTTTCACTTTATTTCAATTGGCTACAGCAAATCTTCAATTCTTTTATTTGGCGAGCATGAAATCACCTCATCAGAGTGAGTCCAGCAGGGTGACCCGCTCGCTCCGTTTATCTTCTGCTTGGCTATAAGAGAACTAACTTCCATGTTGCGCAGCGAGCTCAGTATCCGGTATCTGGATGATGGCACTCTGGCAGTTACGGATAAGTTCATGCTAGAGGACCTACAACTGGTGAAGCCACAGGGAGAAGCCCGAGGACTCATTCTCAATCCCGCCAAGTGTGAAATGATGACAACCAACCAGGAAATAATTACTGCTGTTCGAATAGTCGTTCCTGAAGCCTCAACTACCACCCCCATCCAAGAGCACCGCTGGGTCATCAGGCCATCTACAGAGTACTCATGGACAAACTGAATGACCTGAAGAGAATGGAGGAGAGATTAAATGACCATGATGTCCTACATCTTCTTATAAGGTGTCTAACTTTGCCAGCCTAAATTACTTCTTGAGGTGTGCAACCTCTTTCTCTGGACAACCCAACAATCAGTGAACATGAAGTACTCCTGAGATCCATGTTAAAGAATCTGAATCTATCAGTGGAAGATCACCAATGTAGTCAAGCAACTCTTCGAATGCGACTGGGATATGAAAAAGAGGCCAAATACAGACTCTTTTGCAATTTCTTTTGTGACTGGTCATTTTCTGGTATGCAATGTGTAACACTTAATGCTTAAAATTTACTAGTCGTCAGTTCGAGGTATCCACAAAGGTCCACATTTTTCTAAATGCTGTTTCTTATTAAATACATCTGATAGTGTCGCAGTGATGAAATTGACAGAAGTAAGATTTGATAGTAGCCTGACCACCATTCACCAGATTTATTGCAATTTTCTATTTTCTGTTATTTTTAAGTAAATGTGTCGGGGTATAGACTGTCCCAACTCGGCATATGGGTTAAAAAAAATATGTATAATTATTAAAAATTACTAACATTGTGCTTAATATATGGAAAAAAGAACAGATTAAATGTTCATTACCCTCGATAAACATCCTGGTTGGCTAAACGAGGCCGTCAAAATGTCTTATTAATTATTATTGTAGCGATTATCAGTATGTTTAATATTATTTCCTAGCATTTATTTTTCCAGAATTTAGAATGTATTTCATTTGGGTTAGTCTTCTTTCTAACTAGAATTAAATCTAATATTTTTCCTGCTAGATTGTAAAATATGTCTAAATGATGTATTTCTGATCATCATAATTTTTATCACCAGTAAATGTGTGGGAAATTACGTGAGGTGTGAGAACGACAGATGTATGATGGAGGAGAAGGTGATGGAGAGCGTGAACCTGCGTCAGCGTCATTATGGATGGAGAGCCACCAACTACTCCAAGTTCTGGGGCAGGAAGGCCCAGGAAGGTCTGGTGCTACGAACTGGTTCACTTAACCCCGAGGTCTTGGTCAGTTCTCTCACCTGCTATTTCATCTAATTTTGTCATTTAGTTATTTATATTTCTTTTGGTTCTGGTTTACTGGTTTGTTTCATAATTGTGTAAAACCTACTGACTACAAGATGATTATTATTAATATAAATTTCTAAGTGTATACATATTAAAGTATACGTCACCTCATTAAATATCCTAATACTGCATATCTCTTATCTCATACTTCTATTCCTTACTGTCATTGACTTAGTATACTTAGGGTATCCTTATCAAGGAATGAACCTTATGTCACATATCACTGTCCTCAGGCGCTAGGTGCCCCTTCTGATTTATAGCACTTTACCACTAACTGAGTAATTTATGAGTTATTATTAACAAAAATAATAACTCATAAATAATAATAATAATAATAATAATAATAATAATAATAATAATAATAATAAAAATAATAATAATAATAATAATAATAATAATAATAATAATAATAATAAAAATAATAAAAATAATAATAAAAAAAATAATAAATCAAGGTGCTATTCTCAGGTGCTAAAGTAGAATAAGTTCACAATTTTGCCATTATATTCCAAAGCTCATTTATTTGATTACCACTTTATTGTTCACCACAACCTATATTAGTCCCTTTTATATTATAATTTTATACTATAATTCTAACTTTAAAAAATTACCTTTATAGTACTACCTACTATCATATTCCCAAGCTCTATTATATGATCATCACTTTATTTGTATTAGTCCCTTAGCTCATTATTTTACATTTGTTAAATAATTCAGGTGCTCTTTTTTAGCTTAAGACTATTTACTTTGTTTTATACTTAATTCTAACTATAGATTCACTACAAATCTTATGATTACAAGCATTGATCCTGATACCAACCTCTTATTTAATGACTTAAATGAATCAAACAGTTACTGTAATTACTACACTGCAGAACAATCAAAGGCACTTCTCAGTGCCAACAACAACATAACTATCTTTAACTACAATATCAGATCTTTAAGCAAGCATTACGATGACCTCATAGCATTACTAAATTCCTTGCATGCCAATATGTCCATCATTACACTAACTGAAACCTGGCTAAAGCCTGATAGTACAGATGTCTATGCCATTCCTGGTTACACAGCCATACACAACTGTAGGCCAGACCAACAAGGGGGTGGCACAGCCATATACTACTCAGACCAACTAGAATGTATCACTAATACTTGCACAAGGGATGAACATGGGGAATATATAATAGCTAAATTCAAATCCAAATACCTACAAAAACCTCTCACATTGATAAACATCTACAGAGTTCCACAGTCAAACATTAGCCAATTTAGTCAAAACCTAGGAAGTATGATAACTGATGCATGCATGAACAAAGATCACTTACTACTCTCAGGTGACTTCAATATAAATCTCCTGCAAGACCAGGACCCACACGTTACTGAATTCACAAACACAATGAGTAACTGTATGTTGCTACCAACAGTAACAAAACCTACAAGAGTTACAGAGACTAGTATTTCCCTACTTGACCACATCTGGACCAACACCATATCCCCTTTAAAATCAGGCATAATTACAGATAATACCACAGACCACTACCCTACTTTCCTCATAACAACTCTTGGTAAACTACCCCAAGACACTACTAAAGTCACCTTCAGACTTCACAATGAGGCAGCCATTAATAACTTCACAACAGCAGTAACAAACATTGATTGGTACACTGAGCTAGAAATCTATACAGATATTGACGAATGTATTAATAATTTTCTAAAAAAAGACCCAATACCTCTATAACAAGCACTGCCCTAAAAAAACTAAGCAGATGACAGCTAAGAGACTGAACAGTCCCTGGCTAACACCCAGCATTCTCAAATCCATAAATACAAAACACCAATATGAAAAACAGTACAGAATGGGTCACATAACCAGAGACCAAACAAAACGTTACTCGTCAATCCTAACCAGCCTGATAAGAAGGGCAAAAAAATTGTATTATGAGAACAGATTATCCAACTTACGAGGTAATATAAAAAAGACCTGGAAAACCCTATCAGAAATTCTGGGAACAAAAAAGATATCACGAAATAGCGAAATAAAATTAGCAAAATCAGATGAACCTCAACTCCCACCAACAGAAACAGCAAACAGACTCAATGATTTCTTCTCCACTATAGGACAAAACCTTGCCAATAAAATCCCAAGCTCAGATACCCCACCAAATGACTACCTCACTGGCAACTACCCGAACACACTGTTCCTAGCTCCGACTAACCCATACGAAGTCTCCCTTATTATCAACGCACTAAAAAACAAGGCAGGAGATTTAAATACCTTACCACCCTTTATATACAAAAAAGTGTCACAAGTGCTATCACCAATCATTGCAACACTCTTTAACAAATCCATTGAATCCTCCACCTTCCCTACAGTACTCAAAATAGCAAGGGTCACCCCGATCCACAAAGGAGGAGACCGAACAGAGTTGAATAACTATAGGCCAATATCCAACTTACACCCTCTCTCAAAAATCTTCGAAAAATTAATTCATAAACGAATCTACTCCTACCTTATCTCCCAAAACATACTCAACCCCTGCCAATTTGGATTCAGGCCTAATAAAAATACTAATGATGCTATTATACACATGCTAGAACATATATACACTGCAATAGAGAAAAAAGAAGTCCCACTGGGGATCTTCATTGACTTACGTAAAGCTTTTGATACAGTTGACCATGACTTGCTCCACGTAAAATTGTCGCACTATGGTATAAGAGGGCACTCCCTCAACTACCTCAAGTCTTACCTCAGCAACAGAAGCCAATATGTGTACGCAAATGGGGAAAACTCTTCTGCGCAACCAATTACAGTTGGTGTCCCACAGGGAAGTGTCCTTGGCCCTCTTCTCTTTCTCCTATACATAAATGACCTTCCAAATGCTTCACAATTACTCAAACCCACACTATTTGCAGATGACACTACATACGTCTTCTCTCACCCGAGCCCAGTCACGCTAGCCAATACTGTAAACACCGAATTACAGAAAATATCTACCTGGATGAGGACTAACAAACTTACACTAAACATTGACAAAACCTACTTCATTCAGTTTGGTAACAGAGCTACAGATGTACCTCTTAACATAACGATAAACAGATCACCTATCACAAAGCTAACAGAGGGAAAATTCTTAGGAATCCACCTTGATAATAGACTCAAATTTCATACACATATACAACAAATTTCTAAGAAAATTTCCAAGACTGTAGGCATACTATCGAAGATACGGTACTATGCTCCACAGTCAGCCCTCCTGGCCCTATATCACTCTCTTATTTACCCCTATCTCACCTATGGAATTTGTGCATGGGGCTCAACAACAATTAACCATCTCAGACCACTAATTACCCAACAAAAGGCTGCAGTTAGAATGATAACAAATTCTCACTACAGGCAGCACACTCCACCAATATTCAATACACTAAACCTACTCACCATACAAAACATCCATACTTATTACTGCACCTATTACATACATAGAACACTTAACTCTGATATTAACCCTCCCCTCAAACATCTCCTTGCCAACCTCAACAGAACACATGACCATAACACAAGGCACAGATCACTCTTTGATGTTCCTCGTGTCCATCTCACACTATGCAAAAACTCAATGCACATAAAAGGCCATAAAATCTGGAATTCATTACCTGTAAATATAAAAGAAACACTACCTGTTTATAAATTCAAGTCTCTTCTCAAAGATCACTTACTCACCCAAAACCAAATAAATACTGAATAACTGAACCTTATAAATTGTATATCTTAAATGTTTCTCACAATTATATCACATAAATGTTAAACCTAAAACCCAATCTAACTTTATTATTTTTTAAATACACTACCTAACAGAATACTCCATTCTACTGAATGTACAACAATGCATACAACCATATGACCTGTCTTTGTAATACTCACTTGTGCTTTATAGTAATCTGTTTACATTAATGTTTTATCACTGACTTCATCATTGCTTAGTTCATCTTAAGTTAATTTTAAGCCAGCCCGTAATGCTATGCATAGTATAAGTGGCTTTGGCATGCTGCTCTTATCTGTTTTTTTTTTTTTTGTACCTCTGTATGTGTGCTCAAATTGTAAATAAATAAATAAATAAATAAATAAATAAATAATAATAATAATAATAATAATAATAATAATAATAATAATAATAATAATAATAATAATAATAATAATAAATTATACTACTATTACTATTAACAATAATAATAATAATAATAATAATAATAATAATAATAATAAATAATAAACACCATGCCTAACCCTTCTAGGGTAGGGTAGGTGCCTAAGCCCGAGCTTCTAGCTCATAAGACTGTCATTCCCATTAGCCCCCTTGGGGCGGGGATGGCAGACCAGAGAGGCCTAGCTTGTGGCTAGGCCTGGGGACAGTTGGTCCCAAAGATGAGGAGGTACTTGTGCCTCCTCCCATGGGAGAATTAGGTCTCAGACACTCCCTAAAGAGGGAGCCAAGGCCGGGCCACCACTTGGACAAGGCCCGGGCCGGGAGAATACCGGCTAATCTTTAACTAACTAACTAACACCATGCCTAACCCTTCTAGGGTAGGGTAGGTGCCTGAGTCCGAGCTTTTAGCTCATAAGACTGTCATTCCCATTTGCTCCTTTGGGGCGGGGACGGCAGACCAGAGAGGCCTAGCTTGTGGCTAGGCCTGGGGACAGTTGGTCCCAAAGATGAGGAGGTACTTGTGCCTCCTCCCATGGGAGAATTAGGTCTCAGACACTCCCTAAAGAGGGAGCCAAGGCCGGGCCACCACTTGGACAAGGCCCGGGCCGGGAGAATACCGGCTAATCTTTAACTAACTAACTAACACCATGCCTAACCCTTCTAGGGTAGGGTAGGTGCCTGAGTCCGAGCTTTTAGCTCATAAGACTGTCATTCCCATTTGCTCCTTTGGGGCGGGGACGGCAGACCAGAGAGGCCTAGCTTGTGGCTAGGCCTGGGGACAGTTGGTCCCAAAGATGAGGAGGTACTTGTGCCTCCTCCCATGGGAGAATTAGGTCTCAGACACTCCCTAAAGAGGGAGCCAAGGCCGGGCCACCACTTGGACAAGGCCCGGGCCGGGAGAATACCGGCTAATCTTTAACTAACTAACTAACACCATGCCTAACCCTTCTAGGGTAGGGTAGGTGCCTGAGTCCGAGCTTTTAGCTCATAAGACTGTCATTCCCATTTGCTCCTTTGGGGCGGGGACGGCAGACCAGAGAGGCCTAGCTTGTGGCTAGGCCTGGGGACAGTTGGTCCCAAAGATGAGGAGGTACTTGTGCCTCCTCCCATGGGAGAATTAGGTCTCAGACACTCCCTAAAGAGGGAGCCAAGGCCGGGCCACCACTTGGACAAGGCCCGGGCCGGGAGAATACCGGCTAATCTTTAACTAACTAACTAACACCATGCCTAACCCTTCTAGGGTAGGGTAGGTGCCTGAGTCCGAGCTTTTAGCTCATAAGACTGTCATTCCCATTTGCTCCTTTGGGGCGGGGACGGCAGACCAGAGAGGCCTAGCTTGTGGCTAGGCCTGGGGACAGTTGGTCCCAAAGATGAGGAGGTACTTGTGCCTCCTCCCATGGGAGACTTAAGTCTCAGACACTCCCTAAAGAGGGAGCCAAGGCCGGGCCACCACTTGGACAAGGCCCGGGCCGGGAGAATACCGGCGAATATTTAATAATAATAATAATAAATACTATTAACAATAATAATAATAATAATAAATTATACTACTATTACTATTAACAATAATAATTTATCTTCATAACAATGGTTATAATCACAGCTATAATTTTGAAAGGCGTCGACTGGAAGTTTATTTTCACAGTTATAGTAGATTACATCTGGTGTCTTCTATAAATATTAAGGCTCGAGAAACCTGAATCAATTATATCTCTTAGTGGAAGGTTTTGTACATTATCATAGTACACAACAGAGGCTTTGTGATACTGTCTTACCGTCACAGAGGCTTTGTGATACTGTCTTACCGTCACAGAGGCTTTGTGATACTGTCTTACCGTCACAGAGACTTTGTGCTACTGTCTTACCGTCACAGAGGCTTTGTGATACTGTCTTACCGTCACAGAGGCTTTGTGATACTGTCTTACCGTCACAGAGGCTTTGTGATACTGTCTTACCGTCACAGAGACTTTGTGCTACTGTCTTACCGTCACAGACTCTTTGTGATACTGTCTTACCGTCACAGAGGCTTTGTGATACTGTCTTACCGTCACAGAGACTTTGTGCTACTGTCTTACCGTCACAGAGGCTTTGTGATACTGTCTTACCGTCACAGAGGCTTTGTGCTACTGTCTTACCGTCACAGAGACTTTGTGCTACTGTCTTACCGTCACAGAGACTTTGTGCTACTGTCTTACCGTCACAGACTCTTTGTGATACTGTCTTACCGTCACAGAGGCTTTGTGATACTGTCTTACCGTCACAGAGACTTTGTGCTACTGTCTTACCGTCACAGAGGCTTTGTGATACTGTCTTACCGTCACAGAGGCTTTGTGCTACTGTCTTACCGTCACAGAGACTTTGTGCTACTGTCTTACCGTCACAGAGACTTTGTGCTACTGTCTTACCGTCACAGAGACTTTGTGATACTGTCTTACCGTCACAGAGGCTTTGTGCTACTGTCTTACCGTCACAGAGACTTTGTGCTACTGTCTTACCGTCACAGAGGCTTTGTGCTACTGTCTTACCGTCACAGAGACTTTGTGCTACTGTCTTACCGTCACAGAGGCTTTGTGCTACTGTCTTACCGTCACAGAGACTTTGTGATACTGTCTTACCGTCACAGAGGCTTTGTGCTACTGTCTTACCGTCACAGAGACTTTGTGCTACTGTCTTACCGTCACAGAGACTTTGTGCTACTGTCTTACCGTCACAGAGGCTTTGTGCTACTGTCTTACCGTCACAGAGACTTTGTGATACTGTCTTACCGTCACAGAGGCTTTGTGCTACTGTCTTACCGTCACAGAGACTTTGTGCTACTGTCTTACCGACACAGAGACTTTGTGCTACTGTCTTACCGTCACAGAGACTTTGTGCTACTGTCTTACCGTCACAGAGACTTTGTGCTACTGTCTTACCGTCACAGAGACTTTGTGCTACTGTCTTACCGTCACAGAGACTTTGTGCTACTGTCTTACCGTCACAGAGACTTTGTGCTACTGTCTTACCGTCACAGAGACTTTGTGCTACTGTCTTACCGTCACAGAGGCTTTGTGCTACTGTCTTACCGTCACAGAGACTTTGTGATACTGTCTTACCGTCACAGAGGCTTTGTGCTACTGTCTTACCGTCACAGAGACTTTGTGCTACTGTCTTACCGTCACAGAGACTTTGTGCTACTGTCTTACCGTCACAGAGACTTTGTGCTACTGTCTTACCGTCACAGAGACTTTGTGCTACTGTCTTACCGTCACAGAGACTTTGTGCTACTGTCTTACCGTCACAGAGACTTTGTGCTACTGTCTTACCGTCACAGAGACTTTGTGATACTGTCTTACCGTCACAGAGACTTTGTGATACTGTCTTACCGTCACAGAGACTTTGTGCTACTGTCTTACCGTCACAGAGACTTTGTGCTACTGTCTTACCGTCACAGAGACTTTGTGCTACTGTCTTACCGTCACAGAGACTTTGTGCTACTGTCTTACCGTCACAGAGACTTTGTGCTACTGTCTTACCGTCACAGAGACTTTGTGCTACTGTCTTACCGTCACAGAGACTTTGTGCTACTGTCTTACCGTCACAGAGACTTTGTGCTACTGTCTTACCGTCACAGAGACTTTGTGCTACTGTCTTACCGTCACAGAGACTTTGTGCTACTGTCTTACCGTCACAGAGACTTTGTGCTACTGTCTTACCGTCACAGAGACTTTGTGCTACTGTCTTACCGTCACAGAGACTTTGTGCTACTGTCTTACCGTCACAGAGGCTTTGTGCTACTGTCTTACCGTCACAGAGACTTTGTGATACTGTCTTACCGTCACAGAGACTTTGTGCTACTGTCTTACCGTCACAGAGACTTTGTGCTACTGTCTTACCGTCACAGAGACTTTCTGCTACTGTCTTACCGTCACAGAGACTTTGTGCTACTGTCTTACCGTCACAGAGACTTTCTGCTACTGTCTTACCGTCACAGAGACTTTGTGCTACTGTCTTACCGTCACAGAGACTTTGTGCTACTGTCTTACCGTCACAGAGACTTTGTGCTACTGTCTTACCGTCACAGAGGCTTTGTGCTACTGTCTTACCGTCACAGAGACTTTGTGATACTGTCTTACCGTCACAGAGACTTTGTGCTACTGTCTTACCGTCACAGAGACTTTGTGCTACTGTCTTACCGTCACAGAGACTTTCTGCTACTGTCTTACCGTCACAGAGACTTTGTGCTACTGTCTTACCGTCACAGAGACTTTGTGCTACTGTCTTACCGTCACAGAGACTTTGTGCTACTGTCTTACCGTCACAGAGGCTTTGTGCTACTGTCTTACCGTCACAGAGACTTTGTGATACTGTCTTACCGTCACAGAGACTTTGTGCTACTGTCTTACCGTCACAGAGACTTTGTGCTACTGTCTTACCGTCACAGAGACTTTCTGCTACTGTCTTACCGTCACAGAGACTTTGTGCTACTGTCTTACCGTCACAGAGACTTTGTGCTACTGTCTTACCGTCACAGAGACTTTGTGCTACTGTCTTACCGTCACAGAGGCTTTGTGATACTGTCTTACCGTCACAGAGACTTTGTGCTACTGTCTTACCGTCACAGAGACTTTGTGATACTGTCTTACCGTCACAGAGGCTTTGTGATACTGTCTTACCGTCACAGAGGCTTTGTGATACTGTCTTACCGTCACAGAGACTTTGTGCTACTGTCTTACCGTCACAGAGACTTTGTGCTACTGTCTTACCGTCACAGAGACTTTGTGCTACTGTCTTACCGTCACAGAGACTTTGTGCTACTGTCTTACCGTCACAGAGACTTTGTGCTACTGTCTTACCGTCACAGAGACTTTGTGCTACTGTCTTACCGTCACAGAGACTTTGTGCTACTGTCTTACCGTCACAGAGGCTTTGTGATACTGTCTTACCGTCACAGAGGCTTTGTGATACTGTCTTACCGTCACAGAGACTTTGTGCTACTGTCTTACCGTCACAGAGACTTTGTGATACTGTCTTACCGTCACAGAGACTTTGTGCTACTGTCTTACCGTCACAGAGACTTTGTGCTACTGTCTTACCGTCACAGAGACTTTGTGCTACTGTCTTACCGTCACAGAGACTTTGTGCTACTGTCTTACCGTCACAGAGACTTTGTGCTACTGTCTTACCGTCACAGAGACTTTGTGCTACTGTCTTACCGTCACAGAGACTTTGTGCTACTGTCTTACCGTCACAGAGACTTTGTGCTACTGTCTTACCGTCACAGAGACTTTCTGCTACTGTCTTACCGTCACAGAGACTTTGTGCTACTGTCTTACCGTCACAGAGACTTTGTGCTACTGTCTTACCGTCACAGAGACTTTGTGCTACTGTCTTACCGTCACAGAGACTTTGTGCTACTGTCTTACCGTCACAGAGACTTTCTGCTACTGTCTTACCGTCACAGAGACTTTGTGCTACTGTCTTACCGTCACAGAGACTTTGTGCTACTGTCTTACCGTCACAGAGACTTTGTGCTACTGTCTTACCGTCACAGAGACTTTCTGCTACTGTCTTACCGTCACAGAGACTTTGTGCTACTGTCTTACCGTCACAGAGACTTTGTGCTACTGTCTTACCGTCACAGAGACTTTGTGCTACTGTCTTACCGTCACAGAGACTTTGTGATACTGTCTTACCGTCACAGAGACTTTGTGCTACTGTCTTACCGTCACAGAGACTTTGTGCTACTGTCTTACCGTCACAGAGACTTTCTGCTACTGTCTTACCGTCACAGAGACTTTGTGCTACTGTCTTACCGTCACAGAGACTTTGTGATACTGTCTTACCGTCACAGAGACTTTGTGCTACTGTCTTACCGTCACAGAGACTTTGTGCTACTGTCTTACCGTCACAGAGACTTTCTGCTACTGTCTTACCGTCACAGAGACTTTGTGCTACTGTCTTACCGTCACAGAGACTTTGTGCTACTGTCTTACCGTCACAGAGACTTTGTGATACTGTCTTACCGTCACAGAGACTTTGTGCTACTGTCTTACCGTCACAGAGACTTTGTGCTACTGTCTTACCGTCACAGAGACTTTGTGATACTGTCTTACCGTCACAGAGACTTTGTGATACTGTCTTACCGTCACAGAGACTTTGTGATACTGTCTTACCGTCACAGAGACTTTGTGCTACTGTCTTACCGTCACAGAGACTTTGTGCTACTGTCTTACCGTCACAGAGACTTTGTGATACTGTCTTACCGTCACAGAGACTTTGTGCTACTGTCTTACCGTCACAGAGACTTTGTGCTACTGTCTTACCGTCACAGAGACTTTGTGATACTGTCTTACCGTCACAGAGACTTTGTGATACTGTCTTACCGTCACAGAGACTTTGTGATACTGTCTTACCGTCACAGAGACTTTGTGCTACTGTCTTACCGTCACAGAGACTTTGTGATACTGTCTTACCGTCACAGAGACTTTGTGATACTGTCTTACCGTCACAGAGACTTTGTGCTACTGTCTTACCGTCACAGAGACTTTGTGCTACTGTCTTACCGTCACAGAGACTTTGTGATACTGTCTTACCGTCACAGAGACTTTGTGCTACTGTCTTACCGTCACAGAGACTTTGTGATACTGTCTTACCGTCACAGAAACTTTGTGATACTGTCTTACCGTCACAGAGACTTTGTGCTACTGTCTTACCGTCACAGAGACTTTGTGCTACTGTCTTACCGTCACAGAGACTTTGTGATACTGTCTTACCGTCACAGAGACTTTGTGCTACTGTCTTACCGTCACAGAGACTTTGTGATACTGTCTTACCGTCACAGAGACTTTGTGATACTGTCTTACCGTCACAGAGACTTTGTGATACTGTCTTACCGTCACAGAGACTTTGTGATACTGTCTTACCGTCACAGAGACTTTGTGCTACTGTCTTACCGTCACAGAGACTTTGTGATACTGTCTTACCGTCACAGAGACTTTGTGATACTGTCTTACCGTTACAGAGACTTTGTGATACTGTCTTACCGTCACAGAGACTTTGTGATACTGTCTTACCGTCACAGAGACTTTGTGATACTGTCTTACCGTCACAGAGACTTTGTGATATTGTCTTACCGTCACAGAGACTTTGTGATACTGTCTTACCGTCACAGAGACTTTGTGATACTGTCTTACCGTCACAGAGACTTTGTGATACTGTCTTACCGTCACAGAGACTTTGTGCTACTGTCTTACCGTCACAGAGACTTTGTGAGACTGTCTTACCGTCACAGAGACTTTGTGATACTGTCTTACCGTCACAGAGACTTTGTGCTACTGTCTTACCGTCACAGAGACTTTGTGCTACTGTCTTACCGTCACAGAGACTTTGTGATACTGTCTTACCGTCACAGAGACTTTGTGCTACTGTCTTACCGTCACAGAGACTTTGTGATACTGTCTTACCGTCACAGAGACTTTGTGATACTGTCTTACCGTCACAGAGACTTTGTGATACTGTCTTACCGTCACAGAGACTTTGTGATACTGTCTTACCGTCACAGAGACTTTGTGATACTGTCTTACCGTCACAGAGACTTTGTGATACTGTCTTACCGTCACAGAGACTTTGTGATACTGTCTTACCGTCACAGAGACTTTGTGATACTGTCTTACCGTCACAGAGACTTTGTGATACTGTCTTACCGTCACAGAGACTTTGTGATACTGTCTTACCGTCACAGAGACTTTGTGATACTGTCTTACCGTCACAGAGGCTTTGTGATACTGTCTTACCGTCACAGAGACTTTGTGATACTGTCTTACCGTCACAGAGACTTTGTGATACTGTCTTACCGTCACAGAGACTTTGTGATACTGTCTTACCGTCACAGAGACTTTGTGATACTGTCTTACCGTCACAGAGACTTTGTGATACTGTCTTACCGTCACAGAGACTTTGTGATACTGTCTTACCGTCACAGAGGCTTTGTGATACTGTCTTACCGTCACAGAGACTTTGTGATACTGTCTTACCGTCACAGAGACTTTGTGATACTGTCTTACCGTCACAGAGACTTTGTGATACTGTCTTACCGTCACAGAGACTTTCTGCTACTGTCTTACCGTCACAGAGACTTTGTGATACTGTCTTACCGTCACAGAGGCTTTGTGATACTGTCTTACCGTCACAGAGACTTTGTGATACTGTCTTACCGTCACAGAGACTTTGTGATACTGTCTTACCGTCACAGAGACTTTGTGATACTGTCTTACCGTCACAGAGACTTTCTGCTACTGTCTTACCGTCACAGAGACTTTGTGATACTGTCTTACCGTCACAGAGACTTTGTGATACTGTCTTACCGTCACAGAGACTTTCTGCTACTGTCTTACCGTCACAGAGACTTTGTGATACTGTCTTACAGTCACAGAGGCTTTGTGATACTGTCTTACCGTCACAGAGACTTTGTGATACTGTCTTACCGTCACAGAGACTTTGTGATACTGTCTTACCGTCACAGAGACTTTGTGATACTGTCTTACCGTCACAGAGACTTTCTGCTACTGTCTTACCGTCACAGAGACTTTGTGATACTGTCTTACCGTCACAGACTCTTTGTGATACTGTCTTACCGTCACAGAGGCTTTGTGATACTGTCTTACCGTCACAGAGACTTTGTGATACTGTCTTACCGTCACAGAGACTTTGTGATACTGTCTTACCGTCACAGAGGCTTTGTGATACTGTCTTACCGTCACAGAGACTTTGTGATACTGTCTTACCGTCACAGAGGCTTTGTGATACTGTCTTACCGTCACAGAGACTTTGTGATACTGTCTTACCGTCACAGAGATGGAGACTTAACACTCTGTAACTATCATAAAGGCTGCGTGACTTTCTGTTCAATTAAATATGCTATGTGCCATTATCTAGTGTAAAGTCATTAATTATTTTACTAAAATAAACAGGAGTTTAACAACCGATTTCGTTCAACAGTCGATGAAAATGCATCCGATTTCGCTACGTCCCGATGTTTCCCGTATCCCACGCCAGTTCGACGCCCGCAATAAGCGTGATTGGCAAGGTCTCGTAAGTGGCGTGAGTGACCAGGGATGGTGTGGCTCCTCCTGGGCTTTCTCAACCCTGGGTGTTACTCAGGACAGGTGAGTGACCAGGGATGGTATGGCTCCTCCTGGGCTTTCTCAACCCTGGGTGTTACTCAGGACAGGTGAGTGACCAGGGATGGTGGGGCTCCTCCTGGGCTTTCTCAACCCTGGGTGTCACTCAGGACAGGTGAGTGACCAGGGATGGCGCGGCTCCTCCTGGGTTTTGTCAACCCTGGGTGTTACTCAGGACAGGTGAGTGACCAGGGATGTTGTGGCTCCTCCTCGGCTTTCTCAACCCTGGGTGTCACTCAGGACAGGTGAGTAACCAGGGATGGTGTGGATCCTCCTGGCCTTTCTCAACCCTGGGTGTCACTCAGGACAGGTGAGTGACCAGGGATGGTATGGCTCCTCCTGGGCTTTCTCAACCCTGGGTGTCACTCAGGACAGGTGAGTGACCAGGGATGGTGTGGCTCCTCCTGGCCTTTCTCAACCCTGGGTGTCACTCAGGACAGGTGAGTGACCGGGGATGGTGTGGCTCCTCCTGGGCTTCCTCAACCCTGGGTGTTACTCAGGACAGGTGAGTGACCAGGGATGTGTGGCTCCTCCTGAGTTTCCTCAACCCTGGGTGTTAGTCAGGACAGGTGAGTGACCAGGGATGGTATGGCTTCTCCTGGGCTTTCTCAACCCTGGGTGTTACTCAGGACAGGTGAGTGACCAGGGATGTGTGGCTCCTCCTGAGTTTCCTCAACCCTGGGTGTTAGTCAGGACAGGTGAGTGACCAGGGATGGTATGGCTTCTCCTGGGCTTTCTCAACCCTGGGTGTTACTCAGGACAGGTGAGTGACCAGGGATGTGTGGCTCCTCCTGAGTTTCCTCAACCCTGGGTGTCACTCAAGACAGGTGAGTGACCAGGGATGGTATGGCTCCTCCTGGGCTTTCTCAACCCTGGGTGTTACTCAGGACAGGTGAGTGACGAGGGATGGTATGGCTCTTCCTGGGCTTCCTCAACCCTGGGTGTCACTCAGGACAGGTGAGTGACCAGGGATGGTGTGGCTCCTCCTGGGCTTTCTCAACCCTGGGTGTCACTCAGGACACATGAGTGACCAGGGGGTGGTATGGCTTCTCCTGGGCTTTCTCAACCCTGGGTGTCACTCAGGACAGGTGAGTGACCAGGGATGGTGTGGCTCCTCCCGGGCTTTCTCAACCCTGGGTGTCACTCAGGACAGGTGAGTGACCAGGGATGGTGTGGCTCCTCCTGGGCTTTCTCAACCCTGGGTGTCACTCAGGACAGGTGAGTGACCAGGGATGGTGTGGCTCCTCCTGGGCTTTATCTACCCTGGGTGTTACTCAGGACAGGTGAGTGGCCAGGGATGGTGTGGCTCCTCCTGGGCTTTCTCAACACTGGGTGTCACTCAGGACAGGTGAGTGACCAGGAATGGTGCGGCTCCTCCTGGGCTTTCTCAACCCTGGGTGTCACTCAGGACAGGTGAGTGACCAGGGATGGCGCGGCTCCTCCTGGGCTTTCTCAACCCTGGGTGTTACTCAGGACAGGTGAGTAACCAGGGATGGTGTGGCTTCTCCTGGGCTTTCTCAACCCTGGGTGTCAGTCAGGACAGGTGAATAACCAGGGATGGTGTGGCTCCTCCTGGGCTTTCTCAACCCTCGGTGTCACTAGGACAGATGAGTGACCAGGGGGTGGTATGGCTCCTCCTGGGCTTTCTCAACCCTGGGTGTCACTCAGGACAGGTGAGTGACCAGGGATGGTGTGGCTCCTCCTGGGCTTTCTCGACCCCGGGTGTTACTCAGGACAGGTGAGTGACCAGGGATGATGCGGCTCCTCCTGGGCTTTCTCAACCCTGGGTGTCACTGAGGACAGGTGAGTGACCAGGAATGGTGCGACTCCTCCTGGGTTTTCTCAACCCTGGGTGTCACTCAGGACAGGTGAGTGACCAGGGATGATGCGGCTCCTCCTGGGCTTTCTCAACCCTGGGTGTTACTCAGGACAGATGAGTGACCAGGGATGGTATGGCTCCTCCTGGGCTTTCTCAACCCTGGGTGTCATTGAGGACAGGTGAGTGACCAGGAATGGTGCGACTCCTCCTGGGTTTTCTCAACCCTGGGTGTCACTCAGGACAGGTGAGTGACCAGGGATGATGCGGCTCCTCCTGGGCTTTCTCAACCCTGGGTGTCACTCAGGACAGGTGAGTGACCTGGGATGGTGGGGCTCCTTCTGGGCTTTCTCAACCCTGGGTGTCACTCAGGACAGGTGAGTGACCTGGGATGGTGGGGCTCCTCCTGGGCTTTCTCAACCCTGGGTGTTACTCAGGACAGGTGAATGACCAGGGATGGTGTGGCTCCTCCTGGGCTTTCTCAACCCTGGGTGTCACTCAGGACAGGTGAGTGACCAGGGATGGTGTGGCTCCTCCTGGGCTTTCTCAACCCTGGGTGTCACTCAGGACAGGTGAGTGACCAGGGATGGTGTGGCTCCTCCTGGGCTTTCTCAACCCTGGGTGTCACTCAGGACAGGTGAGTGACCAGGGATGGTGGGGCTCCTCCTGGGCTTTCTCAACCCTGGGTGTCACTCAGGACAGGTGGGTGAGTGATGTCTTAGTAACATGTGAGTGACACTGTTAAGTGATGTGACTGACCTGCGAGTAATAGTGACGAGTAAGAGTAACACATAAGTAATGGTGACGTATCAGAGTAACACATAAGTAATGGTGACGTATAAGAGTAACACATAAGTAATGGTGACGTATCAGAGTAACACATAAGTAATGGTGACGTATCAGAGTAACACATAAGTAATGGTGACGTATCAGATTAACACATAAGTAATGGTGACGTATAAGAGTAACACATAAGTAATGGTGACGTATGAGGGTAACACATAAGTAATGGTGACGTATCAGAGTAACACATAAGTAATGGTGACGTATAAGAGTAACACATAAGTAATGGTGACGTATAAGAGTAACACATAAGTAATGGTGACGTATCAGAGTAACACATAAGTAACGGTGACGTATCAGAGTAACACATAAGTAACGGTGACGTACGAGAGTAACACATAAGTAACGGTGACGTACGAGAGTAACACATAAGTAACGGTGACGTATCAGAGTAACACATAAGTAACGGTGACGTATCAGAGTAACACATAAGTAACGGTGACGTATCAGAGTAACACATAAGTAACGGTGACGTATCAGAGTAACACCTAAGTAACGGTGACGTATCAGAGTAACACATAAGTAACGGTGACGTATCAGAGTAACACATAAGTAACGGTGACGTATCAGAGTAACACATAAGTAACGGTGACGTATAAGAGTAACACATAAGTAACGGTGACGTATCAGAGTAACACCTAAGTAACGGTGACGTATCAGAGTAACACATAAGTAACGGTGACGTATCAGAGTAACACATAAGTAACGGTGACGTATCAGAGTAACACATAAGTAACGGTGACGTATCAGAGTAACACATAAGTAACGGTGACGTATCAGAGTAACACATAAGTAACGGTGACGTATCAGAGTAACACATAAGTAACGGTGACGTATCAGAGTAACACATAAGTAACGGTGACGTATCAGAGTAACACATAAGTAACGGTGACGTATCAGAATAACACATAAGTAACGGTGACGTATCAGAGTAACACATAAGTAACGGTGACGTATCAGAATAACACATAAGTAACGGTGACGTATCAGAGTAACACATAAGTAACGGTGACGTATCAGAGTAACACATAAGTAACGGTGACGTATCAGAGTAACACATAAGTAACGGTGACGTATCAGAGTAACACATAAGTAACGGTGACGTATCAGAGTAACACATAAGTAACGGTGACGTATCAGAGTAACACATAAGTAACGGTGACGTATCAGAGTAACACATAAGTAACGGTGACGTATCAGAGTAACACATAAGTAACGGTGACGTATCAGAGTAACACATAAGTAACGGTGACGTATCAGAGTAACACATAAATAACGGTGACGTATCAGAGTAACACATAAGTAACGGTGACGTATCAGATTAACACATAAGTAACGGTGACGTATCAGAGTAACACATAAGTAACGGTGACGTATCAGAGTAACACATAAGTAACGGTGACGTATCAGAGTAACACATAAATAACGGTGACGTATCAGAGTAACACATAAGTAACGGTGACGTATCAGAGTAACACATAAGTAACGGTGACGTATCAGAGTAACACATAAGTAACGGTGACGTATCAGAGTAACACATAAGTAACGGTGACGTATCAGAGTAACACATAAATAACGGTGACGTATCAGAGTAACACATAAGTAACGGTGACGTATCAGATTAACACATAAGTAACGGTGACGTATCAGAGTAACACATAAGTAACGGTGACGTATCAGAGTAACACATAAGTAACGGTGACGTATCAGAGTAACACATAAATAACGGTGACGTATCAGAGTAACACATAAGTAACGGTGACGTATCAGAGTAACACATAAGTAACGGTGACGTATCAGAGTAACACATAAGTAACGGTGACGTATCAGAGTAACACATAAGTAACGGTGACGTATCAGAGTAACACATAAGTAACGGTGACGTATCAGAGTAACACATAAGTAACGGTGACGTATCAGAGTAACACATAAGTAACGGTGACGTATCAGAGTAACACATAAGTAACGATGACGTATCAGAATAACACATAAGTAACGGTGACGTATCAGAGTAACACATAAGTAACGGTGACGTATCAGAGTAACACATAAGTAACGGTGACGTATCAGAGTAACACATAAGTAACGGTGACGTATCAGAGTAACACATAAGTAACGGTGACGTATCAGAGTAACACATAAGTAACGGTGACGTATCAGAGTAACATTAACATATTAATGGCCAACAACAAACTTCAAAATTTAGTTTTAATCTGATCATTGATGAGGTGCAACGAGAAAGTGAGTCAGGAAATTAACAAGTGCTCACTTCTCCGTTTCCTTCTTCTTACTCTTTTTTTTAATTTCCTTCTTTGTCTTCATCATCTTCTTGTGTAATAAGACTGGGTAGATAACTGTCTCCACTTAACAGTCAGTAAAGTCACTTTACTGTCAGAAACAAAGTATTGTGTGCACTTTCAACATATATTTCCTCTCAGTTTTTACTAACGAAATGCAGACTTAAAAAAAATTATATAGGTCAGGAAGAAAATAAATTATGCACGATGAAGGCCACAAATGATATAGTTGTTAAACTAATAGATTGATTAAAAGCAAATAAATTAACAGACCCTGACGAGCTGTTCTCAGAGATTATCAAGGAATGTGAGAACGAGCTAGTTGAAGGAGCTAGTTGTCAACAGATCACTACAAACTGCTATTGGAGATACATGAGTGGCGAAAGGCAGATGTGACACCTTCTTCCTCCTCCTCTTCTTTCATAGGAATAAGATTTTGAGAAGATAGTCCCCACTTAAAAGTTGCTAAGTTCAACTCACTCTCAGTGACAAAGTAATGTGTACATTCCTCAATACTTATTTCTTCTCAGTTTTGCTGAAGATCATACTAGCGAAATTTTAGAAATCAAAAATTATATAGTTCGGGAGGACAATAAGTTATTGAGGATCAAGGTCACTAGTGGCATGGTTCAAGGTCACTAGTGGCATGGTTCAAGGTCACTAGTGGCATGGTTCAAGGTCACTAGTGGCATGGTTCAAGGCCACTAGTGGCATGGTTCAAGGTCACTAGTGGCATGGTTCAAGGTCACTAGTGGCATGGTTCAAGGTCACTAGTGGCATGGTTTAAGGTCACTAGTGGCATGGTTCAAGGTCACTAGTGGTATTGTTCAAGGTCACTAGTGGCATGGTTCAAGGTCACTAGTGGCATGGTTTAAGGTCACTAGTGGCATGGTTCAAGGTCACTAGTGGTATTGTTCAAGGTCACTAGTGGCATGGTTCAAGGTCACTAGTGGCATGGTTCAAGGTCACTAGTGGCGTGGTTCAAGGCCACTAGTGGCATGGTTCAAGGTCACTAGTGGCATGGTTCAAGGTCACTATTGGCATGGTTCAAGGTCACTAGTGGCATGGGTCAAGGTCACTATTGGCATGGTTCAAGGTCACTAGTGGCATGGTTCAAGGTCACTAGTGGCATGGTTCAAGGTCACTAGTGGCATTGTTCAAGGTCACTAGTGGCATGGTTCAAGGTCACTAGTGGCATGGTTTAAGGTCACTAGTGGCATGGTTCAAGGTCACTAGTGGCATTGTTCAAGGTCACTAGTGGCATGGTTCAAGGTCACTAGTGGCATGGTTTAAGGTCACTAGTGGCATGGTTCAAGGTCACTAGTGGCATGGTTTAAGGTCACTAGTGGCATGGTTCAAGGTCACTAGTGGCATTGTTCAAGGTCACTAGTGGCATGGTTCAAGGTCACTAGTGGCATGGTTTAAGGTCACTAGTGGCATGGTTCAAGGTCACTAGTGGCATGGTTCAAGGTCACTAGTGGCATTGTTCAATATCACTAGTGGCATGGTTCAAGGTCACTAGTGGCATGGTTTAAGGTCACTAGTGGCATGGTTCAAGGTCACTAGTGGTATTGTTCAAGGTCACTAATGGCATGGTTCAAGGTCACTAGTGGCATGGTTCAAGGTCACTAGTGGCGTGGTTCAAGGCCACTAGTGGCATGGTTCAAGGTCACTAGTGGCATGGTTCAAGGTCACTATTGGCATGGTTCAAGGTCACTAGTGGCATGGGTCAAGGTCACTAGTGGCATGGTTCAAGGTCACTAGTGGCATGGTTCAAGGTCACTAGTGGCATGGTTCAAGGTCACTAGTGGCATGGTTTAAGGTCACTAGTTACATGGTTCAAGGTCACTAGTGGCATGGTTCAAGGTCACTAGTGGCATGGTTCAAGGTCACTAGTGGAATTGTTCAAGGTCACTAGTGGCATGGTTCAAGGTCACTAGTGGCATGGTTCAAGGTCACTAGTGGCATGGTTCAAGGTCACTAGTGGCATGGTTCAAGGTCACTAGTGGCATGGTTCAAGGTCACTAGTGGCATGGTTCAAGGTCGCTAGTGGCATGGTTCAAGGTCACTAGTGGCATGGTTCAAGGTCACTAGTGGTATTGTTCAAGGTCACTAGTGGCATGGTTCAAGGTCACTAGTGGCATGGTTCAAGGCCACTAGTGGCATGGTTCAAGGTCACTAGTGGCATGGTTCAAGGTCACTAGTGGCATGGTTCAAGGTCACTAGTGGTATTGTTCAAGGTCACTAGTGGCATGGTTCAAGGTCACTAGTGGCATGGTTCAAGGCCACTAGTGGAATGGTTCAAGGTCACTAGTGGCATGGTTCAAGGTCACTAGTGGCATGGTTCAAGGTCACTAGTGGCATGGTTCAAGGTCACTAGTGGCATGGTTCAAGGTCTCTAGTGGCATGGTTCAAGGTCTCTAGTGGCATGGTTCAAGGTCACTAGTGGCATGGGTCAAGGTCACTAGTGGCAGTCAAGGTCACTAGTGGCATGGTTCAAGGTCACTAGTGGCATGGTTTCAAGGTCACTAGTGGCATGGTTCAAGGTCACTAGTGGCATGGTTCAAGGTCACTAGTGGCATGGTTCAAGGTCACTAGTGGCATGGTTCAAGGTCACTAGTGGCATGGTTCAAGGTCACTAGTGGCATGGTTCAAGGTCACTAGTGGCATGGTTCAAGGTCACTAGTGGCTAGTGGCATGGTTGGTTCAAGGTCACTAGTGGCATGGTTCAAGGCCACTAGTGGAATGGTTCAAGGTCACTAGTGGCATGGTTCAAGGTCACTAGTGGCATGGTTCAAGGTCACTAGTGGCATGGTTCAAGGTCACTAGTGGCATGGTTCAAGGTCACTAGTGGCATGGTTCAAGGTCACTAGTGGCATGGTTCAAGGTCACTAGTGGCATGGTTCAAGGTCACTAGTGGCATGGTTCAAGGTCACTAGTGGCATGGTTCAAGGTCACTAGTGGCATGGTTCAAGGTCACTAGTGGCATGGTTCAAGGTCACTAGTGGCATGGTTCAAGGTCACTAGTGGCATGGTTCAAGGTCACTAGTGGCATGGTTCAAGGTCACTAGTGGTATTGTTCAAGGTCACTAGTGGCATGGTTCAAGGTCACTAGTGGCATGGTTCAAGGCCACTAGTGGCATGGTTCAAGGTCACTAGTGGCATGGTTCAAGGTCACTAGTGGCATGGTTCAAGGTCACTAGTGGCATGGTTCAAGGTCACTAGTGGCATGGTTCAAGGTCACTAGTGGCATGGTTCAAGGTCACTAGTGGCATGGTTCAAGGTCACTAGTGGCATGGTTCAAGGTCGCTAGTGGCATGGTTCAAGGTCACTAGTGGCATGGTTCAAGGTCACTAGTGGCATGGTTCAAGGTCACTAGTGGCATGGTTCAAGGTCACTAGTGGCATGGTTCAAGGTCACTAGTGGCATGGTTCAAGGTCACTAGTGGCATGGTTCAAGGTCACTAGTGGCATGGTTCAAGGTCACTAGTGGCATGGTTCAAGGTCACTAGTGGCATGGTTCAAGGTCACTAGTGGCATGGTTCAAGGTCACTAGTGGCATGGTTCAAGGTCACTAGTGGCATGGTTCAAGGTCACTAGTGGCATGGTTCAAGGTCACTAGTGGCATGGTTCAAGGTCACTAGTGGCATGGTTCAAGGTCACTAGTGGCATGGTTCAAGGTCACTAGTGGCATGGTTCAAGGTCACTAGTGGCATGGTTCAAGGTCACTAGTGGCATGGTTCAAGGTCACTAGTGGCATGGTTCAAGGTCACTAGTGGCATGGTTCAAGGTCACTAGTGGCATTGTTCAAGGTCACTAGTGGCATGGTTCAAGGTCACTAGTGGCATGGTTCAAGGCCACTAGTGGCGTGGTTCAAGGTCACTAGTGGCATGGTTCAAGGTCACTAGTGGCATGGTTCAAGGTCACTAGTGGCATGGTTCAAGGTCACTAGGTTCACTAGTGGCATGGTTCAAGGTCACTAGTGGCATGGTTCAAGGTCACTAGTGGCATGGTTCAAGGTCACTAGTGGCATGGTTCAAGGTCACTAGTGGCATGGTTCAAGGTCACTAGTGGCATGGTTCAAGGTCACTAGTGGCATGGTTCAAGGTCACTAGTGGCATGGTTCAAGGTCACTAGTGGCATGGTTCAAGGTCACTAGTGGCATGGTTCAAGGTCACTAGTGGCATGGTTCAAGGTCACTAGTGGCATGGTTCAAGGTCACTAGTGGCATGGTTCAAGGTCACTAGTGGCATGGTTCAAGGTCACTAGTGGCATGGTTCAAGGTCACTAGTGGCATGGTTCAAGGTCACTAGTGGCATGGTTCAAGGTCACTAGTGGCATGGTTCTAGTGGCAGGTTCAACTAGTGGCATGGTTCACGGTCACTAGTGGCATGGTTCAAGGTCACTAGTGGCATGGTTCAAGGTCACTAGTGGCATGGTTCAAGGTCACTAGTGGCATGGTTCAAGGTCACTAGTGGCATGGTTCAAGGTCACTAGTGGCATGGTTCAAGGTCACTAGTGGCGTGGTTCAAGGTCACTAGTGGCATGGTTCAAGGTCACTAGTGGCATGGTTCAAGGTCACTAGTGGCATGGTTCAAGGTCACTAGTGGCATGGTTCAAGGTCCCTAGTGGCATGGATCAAGGTCACTAGTGGCAGTTCAAGGTCACTAGTGGCATGGTTCAAGGTCACTAGTGGCATGGTTCAAGGCATGGTTCACTAGTGGCATGGTTCAAGGTCACTAGTGGCATGGTTCAAGGTCACTAGTGGCATGGTTCAAGGTCACTAGTGGCATGGTTCAAGGTCACTAGTGGCATGGTTCAAGGTCACTAGTGGCATGGTTCAAGGTCACTAGTGGCATGGTTCAAGGTCACTAGTGGCATGGTTCAAGGTCGCTAGTGGCATGGTTCAAGGTCACTAGTGGCATGGTTCAAGGTCACTAGTGGCATGGTTCAAGGTCACTAGTGGCATTGTTCAAGGTCGCTAGTGGCATGGTTCAAGGCCACTAGTGGCATGGTTCAAGGTCGCTAGTGGCATGGTTCAAGGCCACTAGTGGCATGGTTCAAGGTCGCTAGTGGCATGGTTCAAGGCCACTAGTGGCATGGTTCAAGGTCGCTAGTGGCATGGTTCAAGGTCGCTAGTGGCATGGTTCAAGGTCGCTAGTGGCATGGTTCAAGGTCGCTAGTGGCATGGTTCAAGGTCGCTAGTGGCATGGTTCAAGGTCGCTAGTGGCATGGTTCAAGGTCGCTAGTGGCATGGTTCAAGGTCGCTAGTGGCATGGTTCAAGGTCACTAGTGGCATGGTTCAAGGTCGCTAGTGGCATGGTTCAAGGTCGCTAGTGGCATGGTTCAAGGTCACTAGTGGCATGGTTCAAGGTCGCTAGTGGCATGGTTCAAGGTCACTAGTGGCATGGTTCAAGGTCGCTAGTGGCATGGTTCAAGGTCACTAGTGGCATGGTTCAAGGTCGCTAGTGGCATGGTTCAAGGTCACTAGTGGCATGGTTCAAGGTCGCTAGTGGCATGGTTCAAGGTCGCTAGTGGCATGGTTCAAGGTCGCTAGTGGCATGGTTCAAGGTCGCTAGTGGCATGGTTCAAGGTCGCTAGTGGCATGGTTCAAGGTCGCTAGTGGCATGGTTCAAGGTCGCTAGTGGCATGGTTCAAGGTCGCTAGTGGCATGGTTCAAGGTCGCTAGTGGCATGGTTCAAGGTCACTAGTGGCATGGTTCAAGGTCACTAGTGGCATGGTTCAAGGTCACTAGTGGCATGGTTCAAGGCCACTAGTGGCATGGTTCAAGGTCACTAGTGGCATGGTTCAAGGTCACTAGTGGCATGGTTCAAGGTCGCTAGTGGCATGGTTCAAGGTCGCTAGTGGCATGGTTCAAGGTCGCTAGTGGCATGGTTCAAGGTCGCTAGTGGCATGGTTCAAGGTCGCTAGTGGCATGGTTCAAGGTCGCTAGTGGCATTTTCTCAAGCAAATATGCTGGGTAAAACCTAGAGCTGTTCACAAGGGTTATATAAGGAATATGATTTACTGAGCCCATCAAGGTTGATGGATTGATTAAATCATCTTTCGTGGTATGCTAAGCTAGCATACAACTAGCTAGTGGTATGCTAGCTTAGCATACCACTAGCTAGTTGTCAACAGATCAGTACAAACTGTTAAGGTGCCAGATGAAGGGAAAATTTCGAGAAACGTGAGTAAATTTGGCAGGCAGGAACGACCTCAGAGATAGGTCACTAGCTTCAAATTATAGACTCATTAGGCTAACTTTTGTGAGAAAATTGATAGAAGTAGATCGAAGCCACCTTGAAAAATACAAAGTGAACATTGAATCTCAGCACGATTTTATAAATTGGCGTTTTTGCCTTACGACCTTACTAATTTTTTTCACAAAGGAATTTGATGTGGTAGATAATGATAATTAATACGATAATGTGTTTATGGACTTCAGTATGGCCTTTGGTAGATTTAGACGGAGTAAATTGTTAAAGAAAGTAGAGACACGCGGAACAGAAGTGGAAATTTTATTCTTAATCTAGGTGTGGCTGAACGATAACCCACAGAGTTTGAATAAATGGGAAGATATCGATGGGGCCGCACTACAAGTGGCGTTTTACAAGGATCAGTAATGGGCCTTTTGTTGGTCACAAGAGTATAATAAATGACATAAATGAGGGGAATACAAAGCTACATAATGAGGTTTTCCGAACGTTTTAAGCTCTCTGTGAACGAAAGTAACGTTGCCTAGGTTAGAGCAACTGTAACAGCAGGTTAAGGAGGAGTTAGAGGAAGCCAAGAGACAGTTACAGCAACTGATCAAAGTAAACAAAAGGACTCGAAGTAATCCTCTTGTGATGAAACCTCAAGATAACAAACGAAGCTGGACAGTGGTAGGTCAGATAGGAATGAAGCCGAAAATATAAAGGAAGGTTAGAGAGGCGGAAATGGAAAAGATCAAGAAGACTGCTGTGGAAACCTCCAACGACTTCTTTGTTCTGCCAGATATTGGTAGACTACTTGGAACAACACAGTGGACTACACCAAGGAAGGTAAAAACATTATTATTGTGACAGTCAGCTTAGGTATATGGATAGAGAGTTTTGTTTGCAGGATGAGAGTAGGAAACAGACGTCGTGCTTTCCTGGAGCTGAGACAGAGGATAGGGTATTGTTAGCTGTCTTGACCACATTATGAACAGTAATAGGATCATTCCTGTTATCTCTGTCAGGCAATGACGTTGTGTCAGCTGTTAATTAACTTTAGCCAAACTGATTGGAGCAATTTGACAGGATATCTTAAGTCTTGTGACTTTCTTGGTGAGTGATAGAGAAAACTAGAGGAAATAACCTGCTGGACTTGATTCTTATTAGCAACGAATCATTAATTTATAACCTTGAGGTTAATGATGAGGTTAAGGAAAGCAATCACAAATCATTCAGTTTCAGTATATCAAGGAATAGATTTATTAACTATAGTTTAATCAGTGTCCCTCATTTACAAGCAGCTGATTTTGTGGCACCGAGGGCTAGGCTGATACAGTGGTCGGAGAAATGGCAGTTGCAGTTTAATGTTGACAAATGTAAGGTTCTAAGCTTGCGAAAAGAGAATAAGCATGTCACCCTGAATCCGAAAAGGATTTAAGAGTTCTGGCTAGCAGCAATATAAAGCCAAGACAACAGTGCATGTGTGTTCTCAGTGAAGCTAATAGAACTCCTGGACACTATCATGGTAATTAATAAATAATAGGAGTCCTCAGATAATACTTCCGCTTTATATATTTTTGGTAAGGCTTTATTTAGCTCATGCTGCACAGTTCTGGTAACCGTTTTTCAGAATGGACATACATGCTCTTTAAAGTATACTCAAAGGAATGACAAAATTGATCCAGTGTATCAGAAATCCTTCCTACAAGAATAGACTGAGAGCACTAAATCTGCACTCCGGAAAGGCGTAGAATTAGAGTGGAGGAAGAATATAATTGAGGATAGTGAGGCTCAGGTTAGAGTATGTCGGAGAGAGGGAGATTATTTTCCAATAAAAGTAGTTCTTAGCCATGGATATGTGATGTCACTGTGGTTGTTAAATAAATTTATAGATGGGGTTTTAAGAGAAGTGAATATTCGGTTGTTGGGAAGAACTTTAACATTAAAACCAAAAATTTAACACAAAGTAGTTGTTACAGTTGCTTGTTGTTGATGACACTGTGCATTTGGAAGATTCTGAAGAGAAGTTGCAGAGGTTGATGGGCGAAGTGGAGGATGTGTTTAAGAAGTATATAAAAAGTAAACATAGGAAAGTGCAAGATGATGTGGATAAAAAATAGGTAATGAAAAATTGGATATCAGATTTCCGGGAGTATGGAGGAAGTGAATGTATTCAGATATTTTGGAGTGGACTTACCAACAGATGTGTGTGTGAAAGATGAAATGAGCCATAGATCTGATGTGAGTTAAAAGATGAGTTGTGCACTGAGGAGATATCTATGGAATCAAAGAGGGGAATGTACAAGTGTTTAGTGTAACTAATGTTCTTATATGGGTGTGAAGCATGGGTGGTGAATGTTGCAACAAGGAGAAGGCTGGAGGCAGTGAAGATGTCATGTCAGAGGGCAATGTGTGGAGTGATTATGTAGAGTCTGTAGTTTTAGATTAGAAGGGAGTGTGGGGTTTGTAAAAGGGCAGACGAAGGGTTGTTTAGGTAGTTTGGACACTAAGAGGGGATGGAACGGAATATAAAATGACTTGGAGGGCATATAAATCTGTACTGGAAGGAAGGTGGGGTAGGGATCGTCCTAGGAAAGGTTGGTGGGAGGGGGTGGAGGTGGTGGGAGGGGGTGGAGGTGGTTTTGTGTGCATAAGGGTAAGATTTCAAGCAAACGTGCACGAACGTGTTAGACAAGAGCAAATGGAGACAAACGGTTTTTATGACTTGATTAGTTGTTAGAGAGTGAGCAAAAAAACATTTATGATGGGATTAAGGGAACCGGTTAGCCGGACTTGAGTCCTGGAGGTGGAAATTACAGTGCCTACCCTCTGAAGGAGAGGTGGAGATATAGTGCAGATTTGTAACTGTAGTATCGGCACACCTCTGGCAGGACAGTGATGGAGTGAGTGGTGATATGTTTATTTTCGGCCGCCCTGACTCGGTGGGAATCGGCTGATGTGCCGAACAGGTAAAGCTTGCGATTTTTGCTTAAATAGCAATGCTCTTCTTGCCGAATAAGGCAAGCGAAAATTTGTGTATGCAATAATATCGCAAAAAATAATTCAGAACCTAACGAAAAGAAATATTTCATTGTATTCGTTTATTAAGTTATTGTAAACGTATATATAATATATTTAATGGACTAGGTTAAATGAAATTGTGCTTGTTATAATAAGGTTAGATAAGTTTCCTAAGGTTTTTTGGTACAAAATCCTTAATTTTTATATTACATGAATGAAAAAAAATCTCTAAAGGAATAAGGGAAAATTTTAGAAAGGACTTAAATTTCAAAAGAGTTCATTTTAATTGACCAGTTTTAACTAACTGACCAGTTTTACTAGTGCGGGTTATTTGTGAAATATTTCCCTTATTCCCTTCACTTATTCTGTCACTTATACCTTATTGCTGAACAGAGAAATTTCCCTTCACTGTGAATATGCAGTCCACAACACTCAGTGTAACTAGCTGGATAATATCTTTGGGGTACCGAAAAGGGAAATTATAAAGTACTTCCTCGAGTGGACAGCACAGTAACATTAAAACTCACAAAAGATCATTCGTAATGTTCAAACTCTGAAGTCTCTAAGATCCTCACAGATTTTTTATTTGAACTTCCAAAATATTACCAGTTATTGGAGGTTAACAAAATGGTTACTTTGACAAGTTATATACTGCAGAACTGACAGCCAATTACAGGCTGTGCTGGTAACCTGATTTATAGGTTTTAATTGTTTCATACATGGAACGTGGCAGATCTGGCTGACAATTTTACAAGTTCTTCACTTCTTTTTGTAAGTATTTTCAACCTCTTATTGAAACTGCTGCTGACTTGATAATTCGCAATGACTGTCTGTCAATAAATAAACAGGAGAATGGATGGGGGACTCGAACCTTGGCGCTGACACGCAGCAGGTCCGTTGCTGTACCACTGAGCTGAGACTTTCATTAGGAAGGTTTCACATATTTGTCTCAGTGGCCACCAACTGTGACCTCACTGTCGCTTCCCACAGCCCCACAAGTCGGACCGAAACCTCGTCGTAAGCTCCTCTATGTGCTGGTTATTTGTGTATTGTGTATTCTGTTCTAATAACTCTCAAAGCCATATAGCCCATAACTCAAGATAAATCGTAAGGAACGATTGTTAGTGAATGAACAGAAGAATGGAAAGAGACTAGACCTCTTATCTTGACACGTAGCAAGTCCAGTGTTGTACGACAGGGCTAGAGAGACTTTCCAATAGGAGGCTGTCACATTCAGCAGTAAGGTCATCATATGTGACCTTACTACCCGATCCATCATCCCAAAAGCTTTCATAATCCACCTTTCCTCCTGTCTCCCAAAGTTATATACGTAATCCATACTCACAAGAATGGACGGGAACAAGACCCGTGGTTTTCAGTGGTTCAGAGAACCTTCAGGTTGATAAATTAGACACATGTGCAACACTTGGGTATCTGTAATGAGGAAGCGTTGTGATGAAGCTTCTGTGTGGCGAAACGTTTCCTCATTGAAGATACCCAAGTGTTGCACATATATCTAATTTATCAACACCGTGGTCCTGACACTCAGCAGGTCCAATGCAGTACCACTGAGCTACGAGGATTTCAATTAAAGTTTGACAGACTTCTGTATGGAACGAACGTAACAATTCTATGGAAGGCCGAGACTAGATCCCGTGGGTTGCCAATCCTCTTATGTTAAATCTCCCACTCTACCACTGTTTTACAAATGGTAACAAATACTGTTCCAACTAGAAACTGGTTCAAATGGAAAAGTTAGTGCCAGGCACTGTTATCACTCCATCCCTCCAGTAACTTATGGTAGGTCTAGACCTTGTCTCTTCTGCATTTATCAATTATTTGATAATTCGTCAAATGGGGGTCATCCACATATCATGCATTGGGTTGGATGAGATGTGGAAGGTGATGGGTAAGTGATCAGAGCGGGAGAGCTCAGCTCCATGGTCTGGAACATGGAGCTGAATTCTTCTCCAGGATGAGGGACTGACCACCTTACCCAATTTCTCCGAAGTTGATGGACTGATTACATCTTCTTTCGTCGTCACATTGGCTGCCTACAATCTATTCTCAGTATTTGAATAAAGAAGTTTACAGCGTAGGCGAAACGTTTTAACAATAAAACTACCCAACTCATCAACTTGTCGGTACTTTATAGCATTGTCAACATATACCACAGCACTGCAGAAATGCTTTACACAGGAGAGGTTAATACCAGACACTGACAGGTCTCTTGATGCAGGTTTTAATCACTCTGTGTAATACAATAACATTAGTGTTGGAAATGATGGCTGTCCAGAGCAACTGGTATTATTTTTTGGGTGGACAAACACTCTAAGGATACTGGAGTGATGTCATAAATTTTTGGAATAACAGTCAACAAGTAACATTCGATAAAGATAAAAGAAATTTTGGAAAAGCAAAGTTGAATAAGGAAAATGTGCGGAGGATAAAATTTAACATAGTTTATAATAACAGTCGAAGCGCCTAGAATAAAATTAATAAATTACGTCTGGTAGCAAGAGCAGAAAATATTGATGTTATAGCAATAACTGAAACTTGGCTTAATTTAAAGAATCTGGACATGACTGTTCCAGGTTGATGGAAATAACGGGAAGTGGGGTGAGGGTACCATTATGTCCGGGATAACATGAATTGTTGCATAAAATTAGCCATAGAAGTCTATGGATTAGACAGAATTTGATTCGGTAGAATTTGTAGGCCAAGAAAAAATGATTTTAGGTGTTATATACCGACCCCCTAACATGGTAGTACTTGACCTTAAATTTGAAGTTCAGTGACTAGTTCAGTGTTGCTTCTTAAAACAGTATGTAACATAACCTACCACATGTAATAATCTGCTAGACCTGGTTTTACCAAATAAGGAAAAACCTCATTAATAATCCAGAGATCACTGAGGAGCTAACACATGTTATCACAAGATAACATGTGTTAAGATACATGAATAACGATTTTCGTTCAGCCGGTTATAATGGATTTAGAGAACACTTGTCCAGCTTTGACTGGAGATATCTGTCTGATGATTCTGTTGACGACGATACTTACAATCATGAAAGGTTTTACGATTATCACTTTTTTCTTTATAATTTACAACGCTGAAGACTAAGACACTTGTAAAACATTTGGGAATTTTCATTACGGAGATGTATTGCCAGCCAGTGGCTTCTTCAGTCCAGTACAGAGGAGAACGGTGGAAGATGGGGAGAATTTCGAGGTAATTAGTCTTTGATAGAGTACCTCACAAGAGATTGTTAAGAAAATTGGCAGTTCATGGTAAAGGAGAAGTTCTAGCATGAATCAAGGTATCGCTGACCGATAGAAAGCAGAGAGTTTGCATTAATGGGGACCGGTTACTAGTGACGTTCCACGTCACTAGTAACCAGTTGTTCATAATATACATTAATGACCTTGACGAGGGAATAACGAGTGACATGAGTAAATTAGCTAATAACACAAAAATAAGCCGAATAGATTCTGAGGAAGAGAGTGAGCTTGAGGAGGCTTTGTTACTGCGCTGCTCACTCCAGTCCCCGTACCTGACTTACTGACCTGCCTCATGGAAGTACTTAACAACTTACCTATGCCATACCACAAGGATGTTATCATTTAACTAGCTAAAATGAGTAGTGGACTGCAAATTCGCATTAAAGATAAAGTTGGATGCCCAAAAGCCAAAGATGGCGATGGTAAACCCATTGTTTCCTGTAATATGAACTTGACGATAAGTAAGACACTAAGTGTCAGTTTTGGGTTTATATCTTGGAATATTTGGTCAGATCTTTGAGAACAAATAGTTAATCAAACAAAAATCTCATTCAGTGGCATAAATAAGATCTGTGAAGCTACAGGTAACACTGTAAACATGGAAACATTGACAGTGTTGTCCAGACGATCCACTACCATATACCTGACAACATTACTCTCTCAACACATTAGAGACAAACTTTCCTGTGTAATAATGAACACTCACTACAGTTACTTTGTTATGAGTTCTTCTTTTTTATTCTTTTAATTTTTCTCTTTTCTTTTTTCTGTATTAATTTGATATTTAGCGAATGTTTAGATCTGGTTCTAGTAATTTATTTTCAATGATTTTGTAGAGTGATAATGGAGTAAGTTAAGAATATCTTTGAGGTTGACGGCAACTGTTAGATGCTGTATAACTACCAGTATTGTTTTATTTGTCTTAAAGTTAGAAGTATCACTGATAATTTCACCTATAACAGGTTATCAATCCAGTCCCTGGGTAATGAGACGGTGAGACTATCACCACAACATCTCATCAGCTGCGACAGACGAGGTCAACGAGGGTGTCGGGGAGGACACGTGGACAGGGCCTGGCAATACCTCAGGAAATTTGGGTGAGTCCTGCATGATAAAGTTCTGTCTTTTAGAAAATAAACACAGGTCATTTGCACAGACTAACTCACATAGAGATAGAATACAAAAATAATAATATATAATTCGGCGCCACACCGAGGTCCTCTTCCATAGGATGATGTGTAGAGCACTCACCCACTGTTGTAGTATCTCCATGTTGGTTCATTTCTCTCTAAATATTCCCAGGGATATTATATTGAGTTTCTCTGATTTAGTTTACAGTATATAATCTTTAAACACGCAAAAATCTGTTAATAACATTGCTATACGCTAATTTGAACAGGTCTAAGTGTAAGTGCTGTGATAACTTCACCAGTTGGACTGAATTTGAGGATCTCTTTCGTTCTTACCTTCTCACTCCAGTTCATTGCAATCCATACTTGTTGTTGAACCAACATGTTCTTGTTAAACAATTTCCTGGCGAATTCATGCGAGACTTTGCTCCCCGTTTTGGCAAATTATTAAATGCATTCAGTATTGCAACAGTCATCTACTCTAGTCCGTGAGGAGGGTAGGCAATTTGCTCTAGATTTTTGGCAAAATTGTTGTATTTGGTGCCATCCAAAAAATTATACCATCTTCCTTATGCCCATGTTCACAGTCACGTGGAGCCTTTGAAGGTTCCTCTTCAGGTCCATCTTTCCTTCTTTGGAACCTGAGTCCCAAGGGTCTGTTACCCATGCAACAAATAATGTTGTTGCCTATGTGACGAATCGTAATTTTTCTCAGGATTGTAACATTCCTTCCCGTCCCTCTTCCCAGGTCGAGTGCAGCCAGTAACCACTCAGTTCGAAGCACAAAAAGCGATAATAATAATAATGCCAAAACGTGTTTCAACTATGGCAAAAAAAAGTCAAAGTTATGGATGAAGACAAGATTCTCAGAACAGTCAGAACTCGCATCAAGCGGTGGGTTCGGAGGGATCCACGTGCCCTGTCCTGAACGTCTAGTTCTGACAGATGATATTCAGTACCTCATCCCTTTGTAAAACTCTTTTGATGCTTTCATTAGTTTTGAGGCGTTGTGTGAGTCTCGTTACTTTGACGAAGGTCCTTTACGGGGATGAAGAGGGAAAATCTTTACAGATGCTAATATATCTGACTGTCTGCACGTTCATTCTAGTGTAACCAAAGGTCCTCGAGTCGAAACTACCATGTTCGATTAGCCTGTCCATGTGTTCGTGGAGTGAGGATAGCAAGTGAGTATTGTACGTTCTAAGTTCTTCAAGGATAAGCGAATTCGTCATGTTCTGCTTGTGAAACCTACTCGTATTACCATCCTCATCTTCTCTATCTACGGCCGAATATTCACTTCGTCCAGTCTAGTTGTAGACCAGATCAAATTCCCTGGTGATCTCCATGTGGTATTTGCATCGTTGCTCGATCTGCAACTTGTGATTGACTTATTTTTCAGTGGCATGCCCGAATTGGTGACTCGAGAGTTCCATTCTGGTGCTACCAGTTTTGTTCTGAAATTTACCATACGGCATCGAATATGAGAATCGGCATAAGCTTTTGCAGACTTGTACATTTCCTAGTAACATAACCAAGTGATAAGGCACTGGGAATCCTAATCCACGACCTCTCTCTCTCTCTCTCTCTCTTTCCCACAGTTGTCTTAGATATCAGAAGATGCTCAGACAGTCTTAGGCACTAGGAATTCTTCTGCAATACCTGCTAGTTCATGTAGCATTTCATCCACATTGCTGTGGCAACATTGCCACTGAGGTTGGATCTGTAGAGGAGGGTCTTCCCAAGCGGAAATATGTCAACTAAAATAACAGGACGCCAGCCTCATCAGATGGGATTTAAGTGACCCCTTGGATGTGTAGTCATTCGTCCAGAAGGTATTAACCTGCCATGTGGGAAAATTGCCTACAAAAGGAGCAAAAAGTGTGAAGTGAGGGGATAGACTTAGCGATCTGAAGGGACAGACCGCTAGGTCAGTCAACGTGAGCCGACGGAACCAGTGTTGTTACCAGATTAAATAACATTAGACAAAAGTTAACACTATGCTAAGGAGCGGAGGGAGAACAGTATGGGGTGGGTACACAGTGGATGTCTGGTTATGTAAATGGTGCTTCATATAAGTTCGTATGCGACAAATGTACTTTAGCTCCATTACCCTTTAGTAGTGCCGACCTTGATTTGTCGAACTCTACCTCAATAAATGATCCCATGCCATATATTAATGGTTATGACTGCTTCAAGAATGCAGACCTTCAGTTTATTCATGTCAGTGCTAGGTCACTTTTACCCAGAATGTCAGGAATAATGATTCTAGCAAACAAGACTAAGGCAACAGTTTTAGCCATCTTTGAATCCTGGTTACATGACAAGGTGACTGACGATGACATTAAAATAGGTTACAATATATAACGCTTGGATAGAAATAGACAAGGCGGTGGAGTTTGTGATTGTGTAAGAAATGACTTAACCTACAACCCAAGACCTGATCTGTATGACAATAAACTGACGATTCCATGGTTCGAGGTGTTGCTGGCCAAGACCACAATCATCCTTGGTGGGTTATCCCAGGTTCTCTACACATATACTGCTATGTATGATAATCTGCGTAACTGTATTTGTGTATACTTGAATAAACTTACTAGTTGAATAGACTTACTAGTTACCACCCTCTCACACGTGATCAGTTTATAGAAAACTTTCTAGAGTTTTGTCAAGGATTCAGCAAATTGTTGGATAATAATGCTCTAAGACCAGAATAACTGTTATCAACAGCATAATAACGGGCTATGTAACAGGTATAAGCAGCTTCTAGAATTAGTTACACACAATTATTGCACCAACCCAGAACACAGTTCTCAGCCAGCATACTTGGCCACATAAAATGTAACCGCTCTTATAACAGTTTGTCAGTCGTCATTACCGCAAGTCTTAGTGATCATTTCATCATTTATTGCGCCAGGAGAATCATTAGGGAACAGATAGGCCTACAAAGGACAATACAAATGAAGTCAACTAGAAGATAACTTGTAGTTTATTCATAATCTATTATGACTGACCGTATCGAAGGCCTTTTGCAAGTCTAAGATCGCCATACCTATGAGATTCTCAAGCGACGTTACAGTTCTCAGGTGGTCCATCAGATTAATTAGGGAGGTGTCGCTCGAGTAAGATCTCCTGAAACCTGACTGGTGTCTATGGAGAATGTTTTTGTCATTTAGATACTTAACTACTTGACAGTACATCGCTTTCTCTAGAATTCTGGACATAATCTTGAGTCTACCTGGAGGATATTCCGAGGAATAACGCCCCTGCGGCTCTGTCCACGACCAGACCTGCATGTGGATCAGGGCCTGATCAACCAGGCGTTTATTACTGGCACGCATAGTCCAACGTACGAACCACAGCCCGGCTGATCCAGTACCGGCTTTAAGGCAACCAGGGATTTATTGGTAATTCCCCTTATGCATGGTGGAAGGCTGTTGAATAGTCTTGGGCCCCGGACACTTATTGTGTTTTCTCTTAGTGTACCAATGACTCCCCTACTTTCATTGGGGGTATTTTGCACCGCCTGCCACTGAGTATACTAACAGGCCTATAGTTGCTGACATCAGGCCTACTAGTTTTCTTAAAGATAGGAATAACTCTGGCCTCCTTGAACCCCTCCGGTACAGTATTAGTGGTGATGGACAAAATTATTATGTGAGCAATGAGGAGTGGTAATTCTGAGGCGCCATCTTTTAGGAATTTGTCTAGGATGTTAATTCATTCACGTAATGGTTTCCACTTTCCTGATTACTACAACTTGTGTACCAGTATTAAACAGTGTCACATTATCACCGCAGTTCTTGTTGCAACCACCACTTGACCTCACTAAACTTGATCTCGCAATTTATTGACCTCATATGTAACCTGCTTTTGCAATTTAATGACCTCGTGCGACCTGTGTTTCTCCAAATGTGACCTCAGGGTTCTTGTTTGCCACATAAGGTTCCTTCCTGTGAAACACTGTACTAAAGAAGAGTCTCTTAAACCAGTGTTTTTATTCCCACTTGCCGCCTCTTGATACTGTCTACCCTCGCCAGGTCTAGATATCATTGCTAGATGATATCTAGGAGTATTTATAGGTACTGGATGTTGCTTTCATTGCTGGGTGTGTCAGTGCTAGTTGCAGGTGTCAAGCTTAGCTGTCATACGTATTTATAGATTTCAATGTTAATTGAATATGTGGCAGTCTCAGGTGTTGCAGGTGTCATCACTTTACCATTACTTAGGTAACCTCCAGCAGGGTATGGATAACAGTTGTCGGATGACGGTGCCACGTGTATTTAGCAGGTGTCAGTGCCATATATAGGTAACATTGCCAAAACTTAGCGCCAATAATATATTATTAACCGTGAATTAACTGGGAAATGAATAGCTGATATAATACTTATGGGGTTAATTGTAGATAAGTACGAAAAGGTCTTCAGGTGTGGGTGTTGACCTAGCTGGAGTGTCGTTCCAGCTGAGACCAGCATCGTAGTGTTGGTGATTCTCTTGGCATTGTGTGCAGGTGTAGAAAGTATTCTCTGACCTGTCATGTGAGCAGCAGTGTAGATCAATTGTTACCTCGAATAATTAACGCTGATAATATACTAGGTGTCAGGGCCAGGTGTAGGTAACTAGTCACTGCAAGGTGATGGTGCCAGATGAAGGTAACAGGTGTCAGTAAAAGGCATCAGCTTTATTAGCAGGTGTCAGTACAGGTGAAGCTATGGTGCTAAGAATAGGTGTCCGAAGGAAGTACGGGTTCCAATGTCAGGTGAAGGTATCAGTGTTAGGTGTAGGTTCCACTGTCAGGTATAGTTGTCAGGTCAGCGTGAAGTGTAAGTGTCATCCAGGTATAGGAGACATTTCCAGAAATTGGCATCAATCACAGGTATAGATGTTAGTGTCAGGTGTACATAACGAGTGTTAGCGCCAGTGCCAGGTGTAGTTTCCGGTGATGTGTGATGATATCAGTACCAGTCGATGCCTCTCGGTGTCAGGGCAGGAAAGAGGTGTAAGTACCAGGTATAGGTAACAATTGTTGATAATTGTTGATGCAGGTGTGCATAAGGTATCAGTGCCAGGTGTAGACAACATACGTGAGTGCCAAGCATAAGAAGCAGATGTTGGTAGTAAACCTCAGTGCAAGCAATATGTGTAGGCATCAATTCTGTCTATGTGTTAATTAGAGGTATAGGTTTCGGTAATGTGTGTGGTAGGTATCAGTGCCAGCTGTCACTGCCAGGCATCACTGCCAGGTGTCAGTGTCATATGTCAGTGGCCATTACAGATGTCAGTGACTATTTTAGGTATCAATGAGAGATCTCTGTGTCGGTTTAGGAAAGATGTGCCAATGCCAGTTATAGGTAGGAGTCATTGTCATGTGTCAGTGCCAGATGACAGTGCCCACTGAAGGTGACAGTGTCAGACGTAGACAACAAATTTAAGTGCCAGGTGGACGTAACTGGTGTCAGTGCTGGTGTAGGTAAATGTTGTGAGTACCAGTGTTGTGAGTGCCAGTGTAGGAAATAGTTGTTAGTTTCAGGGTTACATGTCAGTGAGTCATGTGTAGGTGTCAGTGTCAGGCATATGACTCAGTGTCAGGTGTAGGTATCAGTGCTAAATGTAGGTGCCAGGTGCTGATGTCAGTGACTGGTGCGGGTGTCAGTGCCTAGCTCGGCGTCAGCATCATTTGTAGGTGTCAGTGCCAGGTGTAGGCTTCATTGTCTTTCGTAGATGTTACTGCTAAATTATCATAATTTACAAACTGAATCATTTCAAACATTGACCTTCATACAGGTCGAAAAATGAAGCTATCGGTATTTATATTCCCATATATGACTTAAAAAATAAAATTACGAAGCTTAATCATTTTTTTTATGATTTCTGTCAATAAAAGTGATATCTATACAATATCTAAGGCAAAATCCGCAATTTATTTTTAGACATACATTACTTACAACTTTATTTACAAATAATAATAAAACAATGATTTCGTACACTGTGACAAACAATTTTATATATAAACGAGGTACAAATGATCCACATCAACCAGACCATAAATTACGTATCCATGACAGATACAATGTTGTGAGAAGAGCAGCCAACAGACTGGCACACTTGGGCAGACATGGGGCACCAGTAGTGATCATCATGGAACCTTAGGTAGACATACAAAGGTTCAAGTACGAGACTAACTCCTGATTACATTGCTATGAACTCTAACTTCCAGAGGCTCGACTCTAGTGGTACACACATAACCAACAAACTTAGGAATCATGAACAAGGTTCTGGACAATAATTTTTGAGATAGAAAGATGTTGGAACCACATACTTCTGACTCACCACCAGTGGTTCTAAGACATACCATAAAAACCCCTGGTGCCAGGCAGTGACCCCTGATGCTACGCAGGGACCCCTGGTGCCAAGCAGGGACCCATGATGCCAGGCAGGTATCCCTGATGCCAGGCAGGTACTCTTGATGCCAGGCAGGGACCCCTGGTGCCAGGCAGTGACCCCTGGTGCCAGGCAGGTACCCCTGATGCCAGGCAGGTACTCCTGATGCCAGGCAGGGACCCATGATGCCAGGCAGGTACCCATGATGCCAGGCAGGTACCCCTGATGCCAGGCAGGTATCCCTGATGCCAGGCAGGTACCCCTGATGCCAGGCAGATACTCATGATGCCAGGCAGGGACCCCTGATGCCAGGTAGGTACCCCTGATGCCAGGCAGGCACCCCTGATGCCAGGCAGGGACCACTGGTGCCCGGAAGTGACAATACACGTGATAAGTTACAGTAGTGACACAGGTAAGGCGGCCACATCCCCTCCAAGTTCCTTGTCAGTTACCATGAACACTGGAAGAGACGTAATCAACCTACAATTATTAAACCCTCCACCATAATGGCTTCCTATCACATACATAAATCCTCCACCATAATAACTTCCTCTCACATACATAAACCCTCCACCATAATGGCTTCCTATCACATACATAAACCCTCCACCATAATGGCTTCCTATCATATACATAAACCCTCCACCATAATGGCTTCCTCTCACATACATAAACCCTCCACCATAATGGCTTCCTATCACATACATAAACCCTCCACCATAATGGCTTCCTATCACATACATAAACCCTCCACCATAATGGCTTCCTATCACATACATAAACCCTCCACCATAATGGCTTCCTATCACATACATAAACCCTCCACCATAATGGCTTCCTATCACATACATAAACCCTCCACCATAATGGCTTCCTATCACATACATAAACCCTCCACCATAATGGCTTCCTATCATATACATAAACCCTCCACCATAATGGCTTCCTCTCACATACATAAACCCTCCACCATAATGGCTTCCTATCACATACATAAACCCTCCACCATAATGGCTTCCTATCACATACATAAACCCTCCACCATAATGGCTTCCTATCACATACATAAACCCTCCACCATAATGGCTTCCTATCACATACATAAACCCTCCACCATAATGGCTTCCTCTCACATACATAAACCCTCCACCATAATGGCTTCCTCTCACATACATAAACCCTCCATCATAATGGCTTCCTCTCACATACATAAACCCTCCACCATAATGGCTTCCTTTAACATACATAAACCCTCCACCATAATGGCTTCCTATCACATACATAAACCCTCCACCATAATGGCTTCCTATCACATACATAAACCCTCCATCATAATGGCTTCCTCTCACATACATAAACCCTCCACCATAATGGCTTCCTCTCACATACATAAACCCTCCACCATAATGGCTTCCTCTCACATACATAAACCCTCCACCATAATGGCTTCCTCTCACATACATAAACCCTCCACCATAATGGCTTCCTCTCACATACATAAACCCTCCACCATAATGGCTTCCTATCACATACATAAACCCTCCACCATCATGGCTTCCTCTCACATACATAAACCCTCCACCATAATGGCTTCCTCTCACATACATAAACCCTCCACCATAATGGCTTCCTCTCACATACATAAACCCTCCACCATAATGGCTTCCTCTCACATACATAAACCCTACACCATAATGGCTTCCTCTCACATACATAAACCCTCCATCATAATGGCTTCCTCTCACATACATAAACCCTCCACCATAATGGCTTCCTCTCACATACATAAACCCTCCATCATAATGGCTTCCTCTCACATACATAAACCCTCCACCATAATGGCTTCCTCTCACATACATAAACCCTCCACCATAATGGCTTCCTCTCACATACATAAACCCTCCACCATAATGGCTTCCTCTCACATACATAAACCCTCCACCATAATGGCTTCCTATCACATACATAAACCCTGCACCATAATGGCTTCCTATCACATACATAAACCCTCCACCATCATGGCTTCCTCTCACATACATAAACCCTCCACCATAATGGCTTCCTCTCACATACATAAACCCTCCACCATAATGGCTTCCTCTCACATACATAAACCCTCCACAATAATGGCTTCCTCTTACATACATAAACCCTCCATCATAAAGGCTTCCTCTCACATACATAAACCCTCCACCATAATGGCTTCCTCTCACATACATAAACCCTCCACCATAATGGCTTCCTCTCACATACATAAACCCTCCACCATAATGGCTTCCTCTCACATACATAAACCCTCCACCATAATGGCTTCCTCTCACATACATAAACCCTCCACCATAATGGCTTCCTCTCACATACATAAACCCTCCACCATAATGGCTTCCTCTCACATACATAAACCCTCCACCATAATGGCTTCCTCTCACATACATAAACCCTCCACCATAATGGCTTCCTATCATATACATAAACCCTCCACCATAATGGCTTCCTCTCACATACATAAACCCTCCACCATAATGGCTTCCTATCACATACATAAACCCTCCACCATAATGGCTTCCTATCACATACATAAACCCTCCACCATAATGGCTTCCTATCACATACATAAACCCTCCACCATAATGGCTTCCTATCACATACATAAACCCTCCACCATAATGGCTTCCTATCATATACATAAACCCTCCATCATAATGGCTTCCTCTCACATACATAAACCCTCCACCATAATGGCTTCCTCTCACATACATAAACCCTCCATCATAATGGCTTCCTCTCACATACATAAACCCTCCACCATAATGGCTTCCTCTCACATACATAAACCCTCCACCATAATGGCTTCCTATCACATACATAAACCCTCCACCATAATGGCTTCCTCTCACATACATAAACCCTCCACCATAATGGCTTCCTCTCACATACATAAACCCTCCACCATAATGGCTTCCTCTCACATACATAAACCCTCCACCATAATGGCTTCCTATCACATACATAAACCCTCCACCATAATGGCTTCCTATCACATACATAAACCCTCCATCATAATGGCTTCCTCTCACATACATAAACCCTCCACCATAATGGCTTCCTCTCACATACATAAACCCTCCACCATAATGGCTTCCTATCACATACATAAACCCTCCATCATAATGGCTTCCTCTCACATACATAAACCCTCCAACATAATGGCTTCCTCTCACATACATAAACCCTCCACCATAATGGCTTCCTATCACATACATAAACCCTCCATCATAATGGCTTCCTCTCACATACATAAACCCTCCACCATAATGGCTTCCTCTCACATACATAAACCCTCCACCATAATGGCTTCCTCTCACATACATAAACCCTCCACCATAATGGCTTCCTCTCACATACATAAACCCTCCACCATAATGGCTTACTCTCACATACATAAACCCTCCACCATAATGGCTTCCTCTCACATACATAAACCCTCCACCATAATGGCTTCCTCTCACATACATAAACCTTCCACCATAATGGCTTCCTCTCACATACATAAACCCTCCATCATAATGGCTTCCTCTCACATACATAAACCCTCCACCATAATGGCTACCTATCACATACATAAACCCTCCATCATAATGGCTTCCTCTCACATACATAAACCCTCCACCATAATGGCTTCCTCTCACATACATAAACCCTCCACCATAATGGCTTCCTCTCACATACATAAACCCTCACCCATAATGGCTTCCTCTCACATACATAAACCATCCACCATATTGGCTTCCTCTCACATACATAAACCCTCCACCATAATAACTTCCTCTCACATACATAAACCCTCCACCATAATGGCTTCCTCTCACATACATAAACCTTCCACCATAATGGCTTCCTCTCACATACATAAACCCTCCATCATAATGGCTTCCTCTCACATACATAAACCCTCCACCATAATGGCTTCCTCTCACATACATAAACCCTCCACCATAATGGCTTCCTCTCACATACATAAACCCTCCACCATAATGGCTTCCTCTCACATACATAAACCCTCCACCATAATGGCTTCCTCTCACATACATAAACCCTCCATCATAATGGCTTCCTCTCACATACATAAACCCTCCACCATAATGGCTTCCTCTCACATACATAAACCCTCCACCATAATGGCTTCCTCTCACATACATAAACCCTCCACCATAATGGCTTCCTCTCACATACATAAACCCTCCATCATAATGGCTTCCTCTCACATACATAAACCCTCCACCATAATGGCTTCCTCTCACATACATAAACCCTCCACCATAATGGCTTCCTCTCACATACATAAACCCTCCACCATAATGGCTTCCTCTCACATACATAAACCCTCCACCATAATGGCTTCCTCTCACATACATAAACCCTCCATCATAATGGCTTCCTCTCACATACATAAATCCTCCACCATAATGGCTTCCTCTCACATACATAAACCCTCCATCATAATGGCTTCCTCTCACATACATAAACCCTCCACCATAATGGCTTCCTCTCACATACATAAACCCTCCACCATAATGGCTTCCTCTCACATACATAAACCCTCCACCATAATGGCTTCCTATCACATACATAAACCCTCCACCATAATGGCTTCCTCTCACATACATAAACCCTCCACCATAATGGCTTCCTATCACATACATAAACCCTCCACCATAATGGCTTCCTCTCACATACATAAACCCTCCACCATAATGGCTTCCTATCACATACATAAACCCTCCATCATAATGGCTTCCTCTCACATACATAAACCCTCCACCATAATGGCTTCCTCTCACATACATAAACCCTCCACCATAATGGCTTCCTCTCACATACATAAACCCTCAACCATAATGGCTTCCTATCACATACATATACCCTCCATCATAATGGCTTCCTCTCACATACATAAACCCTCCACCATAATGGCTTCCTATCACATACATAAACCCTCCATCATAATGGCTTCCTCTCACATACATAAACCCTCCACCATAATGGCTTCCTATCACATACATAAACCCTCCACCATAATGGCTTCCTCTCACATACATAAACCCTCCACCATAATGGCTTCCTATCACATAAATAAACCCTCCACCATAATGGCTTCCTCTCACATACATAAACCCTCCACCATAATGGCTTCCTATCACATACATAAACCCTCCATCATAATGGCTTCCTCTCACATACATAATCCCTCCACCATAATGGCTTCCTCTCACATACATAAACCCTCCATCATAATGGCTTCCTCTCACATACATAAACCCTCCACCATAATGGCTTCCTATCACATACATAAACCCTCCATCATAATGGCTTCCTCTCACATACATAAACCCTCCACCATAATGGCTTCCTATCACATACATAAACCCTCCATCATAATGGCTTCCTCTCACATACATAAACCCTCCACCATAATGGCTTCCTATCACATACATAAACCCTCCATCATAATGGCTTCTACCACTTCAATAAAGGATCTAACCAGGACAAAACCCAAGCACCACGAACCAGTCAATGCAGGAGTTTACACTATACCCTGTGGAGGCTGTGACAAGATCTACGTAGGTGAAACAGCAAGAAACCTCGACACCCGCCTCAATGAACACATATACGCATGTAGGAACGACAACTTAAACAACGCCTGTGTACAACACCGAAATTCCACCAATCATCTTATGAAATTCAGAGACGCCCAATTAGTGATAAAAGAAACTAATTTCCGCACACGCAAGTGCCTTGAATCAGCACTGATCGCTGTTTCGAATACAATTAAACAAAACAACGGCAGCTTCACCATCTCCGAAGTCTTAGCAAGAATCCTCCTGAAAACAGTAAACCCTGCCATCACATAGTCTCTCCTGTTATACTACACAAAGCACAGAGAGTGAACACTGAAACAACCTGCCTCATTCCAGTTAATATTTGTCCAACCTATTTTTATGTTACCCAAGTAATAGCTTTTATATCCTTTTACTCATGTACGAATTAATTGCTTTTGTCACTACCACTACTACTACTACTACTACCACCACTAGTGAACATCGAAATGGTACCTCACTAGTATTCACCTCACTCTGAGCCTTTATATACCCTCTGTGTCCATGTATTGTTTGTAATGGCTTGATAAAGCTCCTGGAGAGCGAAACGTTGCCACAATAAATGTCACATTAGTTGCACTTGTGTCCTTTTACTTTACATACATGACACTGGCAGGTATTGGTGCTACATGACACTGGCAGGTATTGGTGCTACATGACACTGGCAGGTATTGGTGCTACATGACACTGGCAGGTATTGGTGCTACATGACACTGGCAGGTATTGGTACTTCATGACACTGGCAGGTATTGGTGCTACATGACACTGTCAGGTATTGGTGCTACATGACACTGGCAGGTATTGGTACTTCAAGACACTAGCAGGTATTGGTGCTACATGACACTGGCAGGTATTGGTGCTACATGACACTGGCAGGTATTGGTGCTACATCACACTGGCATGTATTGGTGCTACATGACACTGGCAGGTATTGGTGCTACATGACATTGGCATGTATTGGTGCTACATGACACTGGCAGGTATTGGTACTACATGACACTGGCAGGTATTGGTACTACATGACACTGGCAGGTATTGGTGCTACATGACACTGGCAGGTATTGGTGCTACTTGACACTGGCAGGTATTGGTGCTACATGACACTGGCAGGTATTGGTGCTACATGACACTGGCAGGTATTGGTGCTACATGACACTGGCAGGTATTGGTACTACATGACACTGGCAGGTATTGGTACTACATGACACTGGCAGGTATTGGTGCTACATGACACTGGCAGGTATTGGTGCTACATGACACTGGCAGGTATTGGTGCTACATGACACTGGCAGGTATTGGTGCTACATGACACTGGCAGGTATTGGTGCTACATGACACTGGCAGGTATTGGTGCTACATGACACTGGCAGGTATTGGTACTACATGACACTGGCAGGTATTGGTGCTACATGACACTGGCAGGTATTGGTGCTACATGACACTGGCAGGTATTGGTGCTACATGACACTGGCAGGTATTGGTACTACATGACACTGGCAGGTATTGGTGCTACATGACACTGGCAGGTATTGGTGCTACATGACACTGGCAGGTATTGGTGCTACATGACACTGGCAGGTATTGGTGCTACATGACACTGGCAGGTATTGGTGCTACATGACACTGGCAGGTATTGGTGCTACATGACACTGGCAGGTATTGGTGCTACATGACACTGGCAGGTATTGGTACTACATGACACTGGCAGGTATTGGTGCTACATGACACTGGCAGGTATTGGTGCTACATGACACTGGCAGGTATTGGTACTACATGACACTGGCAGGTATTGGTACTACATGACACTGGCAGGTATTGGTGCTACATGACACTGGCAGGTATTGGTGCTACATGACACTGGCAGGTATTGGTGCTACATGACACTGGCAGGTATTGGTGCTACATGACACTGGCAGGTATTGGTGCTACATGACACTGGCAGGTATTGGTGCTACATGACACTGGCAGGTATTGGTGCTACATGACACTGGCAGGTATTGGTGCTACATGACACTGGCAGGTATTGGTGCTACATGACACTGGCAGGTATTGGTGCTACATGACACTGGCAGGTATTGGTGCTACATGACACTGGCAGGTATTGGTGCTACATGACACTGGCAGGTATTGGTGCTACATGACACTGGCAGGTATTGGTGCTACATGACACTGGCAGGTATTGGTGCTACATGACACTGGCAGGTATTGGTGCTACATGACTGGCAGGTATTGGTGCTACATGACACTGGCAGGTATTGGTTCTACATGACACTGGCAGGTATTGGTACTACATGACACTGGCAGGTATTGGTATTGGTGCTACATGACATTGGCAGGTATTGGTGCTACATGACACTGGCAGGTATTGGTACTACATGACACTGGCAGGTATTGGTGCTACATGACACTGGCAGGTATTGGTGCTACATGACACTGGCAGGTATTGGTACTACATGACACTGGCAGGTATTGGTGCTACATGACACTGGCAGGTATTGGTGCTACATGACACTGGCAGGTATTGGTACTACATGACACTGGCAGGTATTGGTACTACATGACACTGGCAGGTATTGGTGCTACATGACACTGGCAGGTATTGGTACTACATGACACTGGCAGGTATTGGTGCTACATGACACTGGCAGGTATTGGTGCTACATGACATTGGCAGGTATTGGTGCTACATGACACTGGCAGGTATTGGTGCTACATGACACTGGCAGGTATTGGTGCTACATGACACTGGCAGGTATTGGTGCTACATGACACTGGCAGGTATTGGTACTACATGACACTGGCAGGTATTGGTGCTACATGACACTGGCAGGTATTGGTACTACATGACACTGGCAGGTATTGGTACTACATGACACTGGCAGGTATTGGTGCTACATGACACTGGCAGGTATTGGTGCTACATGACACTGGCAGGTATTGGTACTACATGACACTGGCAGGTATTGGTGCTACATGACACTGGCAGGTATTGGTGCTACATGACACTGGCAGGTATTGGTGCTACATGACACTGGCAGGTATTGGTGCTACATGACACTGGCAGGTATTGGTGCTACATGACACTGGCAGGTATTGGTGCTACATGACACTGGCAGGTATTGGTACTACATGACACTGGCAGGTATTGGTACTACATGACACTGGCAGGTATTGGTACTACATGACACTGGCAGGTATTGGTACTACATGACACTGGCAGGTATTGGTGCTACATGACACTGGCAGGTATTGGTGCTACATGACACTGGCAGGTATTGGTGCTACATGACACTGGCAGGTATTGGTACTACATGACACTGGCAGGTATTGGTGCTACATGACACTGGCAGGTATTGGTGCTACATGACACTGGCAGGTATTGGTACTACATGACACTGGCAGGTATTGGTACTACATGACACTGGCAGGTATTGGTACTACATGACACTGGCAGGTATTGGTACTACATGACACTGGCAGGTATTGGTGGCTACATGACACTGGCAGGTATTGGTACTACATGACACTGGCAGGTATTGGTACTACATGACACTGGCAGGTATTGGTACTACATGACACTGGCAGGTATTGGTACTACATGACACTGGCAGGTATTGGTACTACATGACACTGGCAGGTATTGGTGCTACATGACACTGGCAGGTATTGGTACTACATGACACTGGCAGGTATTGGTGCTACATGACACTGGCAGGTATTGGTCCTACATGACACTGGCAGGTATTGGGCTACATGACACTGGCAGGTATTGGTGCTACATGACACTGGCAGGTATTGGTGCTACATGACACTGGCAGGTATTGGTGCTACATGACACTGGCAGGTATTGGTGCTACATGACACTGGCAGGTATTGGTGCTACATGACACTGGCAGGTATTGGTACTACATGACACTGGCAGGTATTGGTGCTACATGACACTGGCAGGTATTGGTGCTACATGACACTGGCAGGTATTGGTGCTACATGACACTGGCAGGTATTGGTGCTACATGACACTGGCAGGTATTGGTGCTACATGACACTGGCAGGTATTGGTGCTACATGACACTGGCAGGTATTGGTGCTGCATGACACTGGCAGGTACTGGTGCTACTACTGGCATGACATGACACTGGCAGGTATTGGTGCTACATGACACTGGCAGGTATTGGTGCTACATGACACTGGCAGGTATGCTACACTGGCAGGTATTGGGCTACATGACACTGGCAGGTATTGGTACTACATGACACTGGCAGGTATTGGTGCTACATGACACTGGCAGGTATTGGTGCTACATGAAACTGGCAGGTATTGGTATTGGCAGGTGGGCTACATGACACTGGCAGGTATTGGTGCTACATGACACTGGCAGGTATTGGTGCTACATGACACTGGCAGGTATTGGTGCTACATGACACTGGCAGGTATTGGTGCTACATGACACTGGCAGGTATTGGTGCTACATGACACTGGCAGGTATTGGTGCTACATGACACTGGCAGGTATTGGTGCTACATGACACTGGCAGGTATTGGTGCTACATGACACTGGCAGGTATTGGTACTACATGACACTGGCAGGTATTGGTGCTACATGACATTGGCAGGGTGGCAGGCTACATGACACTGGCAGGTATTGGTGCTACATGACACTGGCAGGTATTGGTGCTACATGACACTGGCAGGTATTGGTGCTACATGACACTGGCAGGTATTGGTGCTACATGACACTGGCAAGTATTGTGCTACATGACATTGGCAGGTATTGGTGCTACATGACACTGGCAGGTATTGGTGCTACATGACACTGGCAGGTATTGGTGCTACATGACACTGGCAGGTATTGGTGCTACATGACACTGGCAGGTATTGGTGCTACATGACACTGGCAGGTATTGGTGCTACATGACACTGGCAGGTATTGGTGCTACATGACACTGGCAGGTATTGGTGCTACATGACACTGGCAGGTATTGGTGCTACAAGACACTGGCAGGTATTGGCTACATGACACTGGCAGGTATTGGTGACACTGGCAGGAATTGGTGCTACATGACACTGGCAGGTATTGGTGCTACATGACACTGGCAGGTATTGGTGCTACATGACACTGGCAGGTATTGGTGCTACATGACACTGGCAGGTATTGGTGCTACATGACACTGGCAGGTATTGGTGCTACATGACACTGGCAGGTATTGGTGCTACATGACACTGGCAGGTATTGGTGCTACATAACATTGGCAGGTATTGGTGCTACATGACACTGGCAGGTATTGGTGCTACATGACACTGGCAGGTATTGGTACTACATGACATTGGCAGGTATTGGTGCTACATGACACTGGCAGGCTACATGACATTGGCAGGTATTGGTGCTACATGACACTGGCAGGTATTGGTGCTACATGACACTGGCAGGTATTGGTGCTACATGACACTGGCAGGTATTGGTGCTACATGACACTGGCAGGTATTGGTGCTACATGACACTGGCAGGTATTGGTGCTACATGACACTGGCAGGTATTGGTGCTACATGACACTGGCAGGTATTGGTGCTACATGACACTGGCAGGTATTGGTGCTACATGACACTGGCAGGTATTGGTGCTACATGACACTGGCAGGTATTGGTGCTACATGACACTGGCAGGTATTGGTGCTACATGACACTGGCAGGTATTGGTGCTACATGACACTGGCAGGTATTGGTGCTACATGACACTGGCAGGTATTGGTGCTACATGACACTGGCAGGTATTGGTGCTACATGACACTGGCAGGTATTGGTGCTACATGACACTGGCAGGTATTGGTGCTACATGACACTGGCAGGTATTGGTGCTACATGACACTGGCAGGTATTGGTGCTACATGACACTGGCAGGTATTGGTGCTACATGACACTGGCAGGTATTGGTGCTACATGACACTGGCAGGTATTGGTGCTACATGACACTGGCAGGTATTGGTGCTACATGACACTGCTACAAGACACTGGCAGGTATTGGTACTACATGACACTGGCAGGTATTGGTGCTACATGACAATGGCAGGTATTGGTGCTACATGACACTGGCAGGTATTGGGCTACATGACACTGGCAGGTATTGGTGCTACATGACACTGGCAGGTATTGGTGCTACATGACACTGGCAGGTATTGGTGCTACATGACATTGGCAGGTATTGGTGCTACATGACACTGGCAGGTATTGGTACTACATGACACTGGCAGGTATTGGTGCTACATGACACTGGCAGGTATTGGTGCTACATGACACTGGCAGGTATTGGTGCTACATGACACTGGCAGGTATTGGTGCTACATGACACTGGCAGGTATTGGTGCTACATGACACTGGCAGGTATTGGTGCTACATGACATTGGCAGGTATTGGTGCTACATGACACTGGCAGGTATTGGTGCTACTACAGGACACTGTCAGGTATTGGTTCTACTTGACACTGGCAGGTATTGGTTCTACATGACATTGGCAGGTATTGGTGCTACATGACACTGGCAGGTATTGGTGCTACATGACACTGGCAGGTATTGTGCTACATGACATTGGCAGGTATTGGTGCTACATGACACTGGCAGGTATTGGTGCTACATGACATTGGCAGGTATTGGTGCTACATGACACTGGCAGGTATTGGTGCTACATGACACTGGCAGGTATTGGTGCTACATGACACTGGCAGGTATTGGTGCTACATGACACTGGCAGGTATTGGTGCTACATGACACTGGCAGGTATTGGTGCTACATGACACTTGCAGGTATTTGTGCTACATGACACTGGCAGGTATTGGTGCTACATGACACTGGCAGGTATTGGTGCTACATGACATTGGCAGGTATTGGTGCTACATGACACTGGCAGGTATTGGTGCTACATGACACTGGCAGGTATTGGTGCTACATGACACTGGCAGGTATTGGTGCTACATGACATTGGCAGGTATTGGCAGGTGCTACATGACACTGGCAGGTATTGGCAGGTGCTACATGACACTGGCAGGTATTGGTGCTACATGACACTGGCAGGTATTGGTGCTACAAGACACTGGCAGGTACTATGACACTGGCAGGTATTGGTACTACATGACACTTTCAGGTATTGGTGCTACATGACACTGGCAGGTATTGGTGCTACATGACACTGGCAGGTATTGGTGCTACATGACACTGGCAGGTATTGGTGCTGCATGACACTGGCAGGTATTGGTGCTACATGACACTGACAGGTATTGGTGCTACATGACACTGGCAGGTATTGGTGCTACATGACACTGGCAGGTATTGGTGCTACATGACACTGACAGGTATTGGTGCTACATGACACTGGCAGGTATTGGTACTACATGACACTGGCAGGTATTGGTACTACATGACACTGGCAGGTATTGGTACTACATGACACTGGCAGGTATTGGTACTACATGACACTGGCAGGTATTGGTACTACATGACACTGGCAGCTATTGGTGCTACATGACACTGGCAGGTATTGGTACTACATGACACTGGCAGGTATTGGTACTACATGACACTGGCAGGTATTGGTACTACATGACACTGGCAGGTATTGGTAGTACATGACACTGGCAGGTATTGGTGCTACATGACACTGGCAGGTATTGGTACTACATGACACTGGCAGGTATTGGTACTACATGACACTGGCAGGTATTGGTGCTACATGACACTGGCAGGTATTGGTACTACATGACACTGGCAGGTATTGGTACTACATGACACTGGCAGGTATTGGTGCTACATGACACTGGCAGGTATTGGTGCTACATGACACTGGCAGGTATTGGTACTACATGACACTGGCAGGTATTGGTACTACATGACACTGGCAGGTATTGGTACTACATGACACTGGCAGGTATTGGTACTACATGACACTGGCAGGTATTGGTGCTACATGACACTGGCAGGTATTGGTGCTACATGACACTGGCAGGTATTGGTGCTACATGACACTGGCAGGTATTGGTGCTACATGACACTGGCAGGTATTGGTACTACATGACACTGGCAGGTATTGGTACTACATGACACTGGCAGGTATTGGTACTACATGACACTGGCAGGTATTGGTACTACATGACAGTGGCAGGTATTGGTGCTACATGACACTGGCAGGTATTGGTGCTACATGACACTGGCAGGTATTGGTGCTACATGACACTGGCAGGTATTGGTGCTACATGACACTGGCAGGTATTGGTACTACATGACACTGGCAGGTATTGGTACTACATGACACTGGCAGGTATTGGTGCTACATGACACTGGCAGGTATTGGTACTACATGACACTGGCAGGTATTGGTACTACATGACACTGGCAGGTATTGGTACTACATGACACTGGCAGGTATTGGTACTACATGACACTGGCAGGTATTGGTGCTACATGACACTGGCAGGTATTGGTACTACATGACACTGGCAGGTATTGGTGCTACATGACACTGGCAGGTATTGGTACTACATGACACTGGCAGGTATTGGTACTACATGACACTGGCAGGTATTGGTACTACATGACACTGGCAGGTATTGGTACTACATGACACTGGCAGGTATTGGTACTACATGACACTGGCAGGTATTGGTACTACATGACACTGGCAGGTATTGGTACTACATGAAGGTATCAGTGATAATGAAGGCTTTAGTACGAGGTTTTGATGTTAATATCAGGTGTAGGTAACAACTGTCTCTGACAGGTATCGGTGTAAGAAATATCAGTGTCATGTGTATGTGTCAGTGACAGTTTCCAGTGCCAGGCATAGGTGATATTTCCAGGTGCATATATACCACTGTTGTGAACTTCATTGCTAATTGTATGTTGCAGTGCCAGACGTTGGTGTGTGTGCCACGTGAGGGGTGTCACGTGGCACAGGTGCTTGTGCTAGGTATAGATATTGGCACCACTCGTAGATCTCAGTGTCATGTGAAGGTCTTAGAGTCATGGTGTAGGTGTAAGTGCCAACTGTATGTGTCAGTGCCAGATGTAGATGTCATTTAGCACCGTGTTGAGTGTGCACGATATGTTTCTTTGACTGCTGTGACTGTCATGATATGACTGATATGACTGTGCAGTTGTAGGTATATACATGTCGATGTGTGCAGGTGTTAGTGTATGACTGTGCTGATGCAGGTGTACAGATGTAGGTGCCTGCAGCAGTAAGTGAACAAAGGTGTCCACATCTATGGTATTTAGATGAATGATATTAACCTTTTAAATAAATTCTTGGGACTTGATCCTCTGTCCTCTGAATTGTGATGCACACACGTTAATATCAATGTTTATGAATCAGTTTTTAAAGGTTTAATAATTGTTTATCATTTTTTCAAAACCTGTGTAAAAATGTTCCGTCAGGGTTGTGAACGAAGAATGTTACGTCTACGAGAGTGGAAGGACGAGTCACCTGCCGCCCTGCACCATCCCTCGCAGTGACAACCTCTTCAGTATGGGTTGTGCTGGCAATAACGTGAGTTAACTCTCTTGATTATGTTGTCTCTGTGGTGTAGTTCATTGGACCAGGATCTGTGTATATCTAGATAGACTCTCAGGTGTCATGGTTATCGTTGTCTCGTTCGTCTAATAGCTTCTTCTTTCTCCTCGTGGTGATATTAAAATGTTTCTATTATCCTTCTCTCTCCCTTCGGTAATTTACAAATGTGCTTATTTTCGCTGACAACAATACCGTAAATCTACTGTAATTCTTACATACTTCTTTGTCTTCTGTATCCTTTTAAATCTGTCTTATTGCATGAGAATTTATAGTTAAAGTATTTTTACCTGATGTGGCTGTCAGCCAATTTCTATTATTAATTTTCATTTAATATTAATATGATTTATTAACTAGAATTTAACATGAAGAATAAAAAATGGCAAAACTTTGGATAGAGAAGTAGGAACATAACACGTATTTGGAAAGACAAAAGTAATGACTATGTGTCGAGAAGTGAAAGAGGTGAGAATATATACCAGACGGGGAGGAGGAAGGAGAAAAAGGAGAGGTAGTACTACTACTAGTGGTTGTAAAAGTAGTAGCAGCAGTACTACTAGTAGTAGTAGTATCAGTAAAGAGTAGTAGTATTGAAAGTAGTGGTGGTAGAAGTAGTAGCAGTAGTGGTAGAAGTGATGGGGCAGCAGTGTTTGAGGTAGGAATAAGGGAGCAGAATGTAAGTGGTAAAACAGGGAAAAATATAGCAGATAGTGTAGTAGTAATGAAAATATAGTAGTAGTAGTTGTAGTAGTAATAGTAGTAGTAGTACTAATAATAAGAGCAAGAGAACAGTGGAGCACTGAAGGGGAATACTGGAACAGGACAAAGACCCTTCGAGACAAAACCCTATTGGACAAAACCCACCAATTCAGAAGAAATGAAAATCAATGAAAATACAGGAAAGGTGAAGAGGTAAGAAGAAGAGGCAAAGTTCAGGTCAATTCACAAGTGCTGTTAAGTTTACAGCACTTGACAACGTAATGAGAAGACAGGTAGTAACAGAGATAGAACCAGGACTAATATTTATGTTAGACATATCATGTATAAGTGATGTTTCAACAAGACGGAGTCTGTGACGACTAGAAGAACAGTAGACAGCTTTCTTAGAGGACCACTTAATATGACTGTCATCTCAAATATGAGAGAAGAGAGTATTATTAGTGTCAGCAAGGTGCAGATTTATTTTGTGTTCCTTAAGTCTGTCAGAAAGACAGCACCTAGTTTCAAATTATTGGAATGGGCAAGAGGAGCAGGAAATGAGGTAGAAATCGTTTTACGACAAACTACTTCACATGCTCACTCTGGCGAGAATAGTCCTTTTATCTTGCTCATTTTCCGTGACCTTCGCAACTGTGATCCTCAATTTGTGACTCGGAAATTTTCACTCTTCGCAGCTATTTCTCTTGCTTTGGTTACCCTCCCGATCTCATAAACTCTGCCTACTCTCATGTTAAACAGACTGTATTCCCTCCCAGACTCTCGTCTCCCGTGACATCTCCTGTTGTTTGCCATCCCTACATTTCCAGTCTCCTAAATCTTACCAACATCTTCCATCCTATAAATATCAAACTTGTTTTCCGCCAAATTAACATCCTTCGTAGCAATTTAGTTTATCTGCCACTGATACTTCCCATGTCTACTTCCTGTTTCTCTTGTCCTCTACAATACTTTGGAGAAACTGACCGCTCTCTTTCTGACAGCATTAACCCTTAAACTGTCCAAACAGATCTACGTTCACATCCGTAGTGATTCAAAAGCAGATCTACGTTATTTTACATATTTTCAAATAAAAAAAAAAGTAGACCACAGTTTTTTACACGTTTTTAAATGTGAAAAAACAAAAACAAAAAGAAGATCTACGTTTTTTACGTACTTTCAAATGTTAAAAAACGTAGATCTACGTTTGGACAGTTTAAGGGCCAAAGAAGCTTTCTGACATTACTAATACCATTTTCTCTCATATTACAGATCACAATCATCCTGTTAACTAGTTCTCTGCCAAAACTGTCTACCTTTCTTCTTGTTGTCTTCACAGACAACGTTCTGTTGAATCATCCTTTGTACATGACATAACTAATGTCAGGGAACAACGGAGCTGTTGGGTTCTCCATGTTGAAGACATTAACAGAGAAATGAACTTATAACTGAAAACGAAAAAAAAACGAGCTCATTAAATAAACTTACTTTTGAAGGAAATCAAAACTAAAAAAAACAGACAAAGCAAACTCCGACAGACATACCAGTTGATGAGTTAGTGAAGGCTGACCTGGAGGTGGAGAAAGTCAGGTAGTTCAGAGGCCTCCTTGTTACAGGTACTTCACCGGCAGGTAATTGACGAGTTAAGAAAAGATAGTTAGATGCTTCCGTGAAGTCTGAGCAGCACCGTGGAGATATGCAGATTCCAAAGCTAGGTACGAACTCCATGCAAATTAGTCTAAGACCAACTAATGTCTGTAGAGCAACTATTGTATATAATTACTTGGAACCTTGAAAACACAAGGATACTTCAACAGGGAGAGAGTAGGTGGAGTGAGGACACAAAAGTTGCCTCCAATGAAGAGAGAAAAGTGAGGACAGAATTAAGAGTAAAGACAGCATGTGACGAAGCATTGTATGTGGCCATATGTGGCGGCAGATGGAGCCACATACGACTCTCGAGAGTGAGAATGTCAGACCCTAACAATCAAACTACAGTCACACGAAACATCAGCTACACTGGTCAATAACAAAGAATTTAGGGTATTTTGTAATGTGTCAGTAGGTTTTACAAATCAGCTCTAGTTTGTTAAATATTGCATACGTACCAACAGTTAACAGGGAGCTTAGCCAGAACGCTTATATAAGTGTATGTAGTGACAATCTGAATGTACAGGTAATTTTAATAAAGATTCGAATTTTATTTTTAAATTATATAATATTTAACGAAAAGAGTTGTATCAACAACGACCACCTGACAACATTGTGTAACCTTCATTCTTCACGAACAGTCTGCTCAGACAACCCCAATGCATTTTGCTACGTTTGTGGCGAATACTCTTAGCAAAGATAAAGAAAAAAAACATAACAAATTTTGTAGAACAAACTGATGTTGCTTATTTTGTTGTTGTTCTTGGAGAACTAGACAAGTTTTGGGCTCCCCATACGGTTTGTAACACTTGTGTAGAATGATAACGACAATGAAAAATTAGGTAAAGGAAAAGTTTAAACTCGGGTGTGTCTATGATGTTGAGAGCCGAAAAATCACCAAAGTGATTGTTATTTCCGTATGGTCAGTGTGAAAAGGTTGAATTAATACAAGAAAGTCAAGATGAATTATCTTGATTTGGGATCAGCAAGAAGACCTGAGCCACACAGCGAATACGTTCCCATGCCAGTGTTTACAACACTACCTGACCTTCCATTGTCAGATGTTGAAGAAACTCAGGGTTTAAGATGTAACACAGATGCTAGCAGTGGCAGTGAATGTAAAGTAAACATTTCAACACTCCTCCAGTTCTCCCAGGAAGAACTTAATGATCCGATACGTGACCTCAGTTTGTCAAAGCAATCATCTGATCTTTCAGCATCCAGACTAAAAGAAAAGAACCATCTACAACAAGTTAAAATAACAGCTTATCGGACAAGAGAGCTTAAACTCCTTCCTCACTTCAGCCAAGATAAAGAATTCGTATACTGCAGTAACACCCCTGAACTTCTTCGAGTGTTACTTAAAAATAGACCAGGAGAATAGAGGCTGTTCATAGACAGTTCCATTAGAAACTTGAAATGTTTCTTATTGCACAATAGTAAACAATATGCATCTCTTCCAATTGGTCACTCAACAAAACTTAAAGAATAAGAAAATATCAGAATGGCATTTCAGAAGCTTTCCTGTCATGAGCATAAGATATCTTTTGTGTTGATCTGAAGATGGTAAACTTGTTTGGGCAACAGAGTGGATATACAAAGTACCTTTGTTTTATCTGTCTGTGGTACAGTAGGGTGAAGGCAGATCACTGGATGAAAGTGACATAACCTTCAAGAGAACACATGACTCTAGGTACATCAAACATTAATAACGAGCCATTGGTTGACAGGGATAACATTATTCTGCCACCACTCCACATTAAGTTAAGGCTAATGAAGCAATTCGTTAAAGCCTACGACAAAGGTAGCAGCTGCTTCGAATACATTTATAGATCGTTCCCTAGAGTACGTATGGAAAAAACTGAAAGCTGGAATTTCTTTATGATCCTCAAATTAGAAAGCTTATCAAGGATTCTAATTTCACAAAATGTTTATGAATGGTACAGTTATGTGTCAAGAACTTCTTGGGTAATCACAAAGGAGATAACTATGAGGAACTGCTACATAACATGCTGACATGCTGTAAGAATTTAGGTGCTAATATGAGCATAGATTTACACTTTCTCCATAGTCACCTAGACAGATTTCCACATAATCTTGGTGAGGTAAGTGAAGAACAAGGGTAGAGGTTCCACTAAACTATAAAGGTAATGGAGGGAAGGTGTCAAGGTAGATGGGACAAACACACATGATGGCAGATTATTGCTGGAGCCTCCAACGACACTGTGCTGATCACAAACACACATGATGGCAGATTATTGCTGGAGCCTCCAACGACACTGTGCTGATCACAAACACACATGATGGCAGATTATTGCTGGAGTCTCCAACGACACTGTGCTGATCACAAACACACATGATGGCAGATTATTGCTGGAGTCTCCAACGACACTGTGCTGATCACAAGCACACATGATGGCAGATTATTGCTGGAGCCTCCAACGACACTGTGCTGATCACAAACACACATGATGGCAGATTATTGCTGGAGTCTCCAACGACACTGTGCTGATCACAAACACACATGATGGCAGATTATTGCTGGAGTCTCCAACGACACTGTGCTGATCACAAACACACATGATGGCAGATTATTGCTGGAGTCTCCAACGACACTGTGCTGATCACAAACACACATGATGGCAGATTATTGCTGGAGTCTCCAACGACACTGTGCTGATCACAAACACACATGATGGCAGATTATTGCTGGAGTCTCCAACGACACTGTGCTGATCACAAACACACATGATGGCAGATTATTGCTGGAGCCTCCAACGACACTGTGCTGATCACAAACACACATGATGGCAGAGTCTCCAACGACACTGTGCTGATCACAAACACACATGATGGCAGATTATTGCTGGAGCCTCCAACGACACTGTGCTGATCACAAACACACATGATGGCAGATTATTGCTTGAGCCTCCAACGACACTGTGCTGATCACAGACATAGAAGAAAATTGTTTTGATATGCAGTAATTAGTGGTAACTGAGTTATCTTATTATGTTAATCTGTTATTATATAGAATAAAGTGCTAGTATGTATTACATGATTTGACTTCTGCATGTTTCAAAAATCAATTTCAATGCGATTTTTAAGTTAGTCCCGCCTGAACAGTATATTTTTAACGTCTTTTATGATGGTTTTCAATGGGATACTAAATTTATCAGAAACTAGAGCCAATCAAGCAAAATCGATAACATTCGGAACCATCACCACAAACTTACCTTAAATAACAAAAAAAGGCACAATACCGTGACTGGAACGATACACAAATAACCCGCACATAAAAGAGAGAAGCTTACGACGACGTTTCGGTCCGACTTGGACCACTGACAAAGTCACCATTGACAAAGTGTGACTTTGTCAATGGTCCAAGTCGGACCGAAACGTCGTCGTAAGCTTCTCCCTTTTATGTGCGGGTTATTTGTGTAACTTACCTTAAAATCTGCGTAACATCATTGAGCAGAAAATGGTCGGTAATATTACTTTACACCGAACATTAACCTTAGTCCTGGTGTTGTTTCTCTTGACGTCTTTCTCGTTATGTTGTCTTAGGTTCTACTCTTCACAACTCTCGTCACTCCATGTTTACCGTCTCCTCCACTTCTTATCTTTTGTTCTGCTTTGGTGGGTTTTGTCCAATTTGGGGGGGCGTCTCTCCACTTTTTTTTGTCCTATTCCAGTGAGCCAGCAAGTCTTCTGCGGTGCTTCTCTTTTCTCTTGTTCTTATGACCCGTGGCTCGGTTGGGAACGCTCTTGCCTCACACACTGAGTGTCAGTGGTTCAATCTATGGCATGGGTGAAAACACTGGACATGTTTCCTTACACCTACTGTCTCTGTTCACCTAGCAGTAAGTAGCTACCTCGTATGGTCCTTTACGACGCAGTGACTTTCTTGAGTTGCAGTTGGCTAACCCTCTGAGGTTAAAAGTCCGAACAGTTCTTATCTTATTTAAACAACTACTACTAATACTATCGTTTTTGACTCGCGAAATCGTAATAAGCAAATCACAAAATAGGAGGGAAGGGAACCCATGGCAGGTCCATACTGCAGCTCTGCTGGTACGGAATTCCTCTGTAAAAACCTGTGTATATAGTCATACAACTATATACCTTCCTGTGGTGTATAGTTTAATGAACCATGTTAGAGCCAACTGGCCCAGTGGTTAGCGCACTTGCTTGGGAGTTTCACGACTCCCCTGCCATGTGTTCGAGCCCCACACTTTCCTTGATGTGACTAATACTTGAGCTAGAGCTCGTCACGGCCATGCTAGTGGGAGATTCGTCTGTAAAAATTTGCATTTTTGGTCACAGTGGTGCCTATGCTAACCTTCCTATGGTGTAGAAATATACCTGGTTGGATGAATCTTATTGAAGCTACCTGGCCCAGTGGCTAACGCGACGGTCTGGAGCTTTGACTCTGATCGCGGGTTCAAACCCCACTAGTGGTATGGTTTATTTGCAATCATGTCTTTACGATCCCGTGAGTCGAGTTATACTGCTGCTGCTACCTTCTTATTTCTACGTCTACCACTGCTGTCCTACTATCACTTCTACCACAACTTCTACATCAACTAATGCCACTTTTAATGTTACTAAAATTACTACTACTACTACTAATAATAATAATGATAATAATAATAATAATAATAATAATAAAACTTCCAGGTTCTACTATTAATCCTACTATTACTACTAATAATAATCGTATTAATTAATACTACTACAACTGCTAACAACAATAATAATAATAATAATAATACTGATTACAACTACTAAAACTATTATTACTACTAATAATAATATTATTACTACAACAACTACTACAACTTCTGTTACTACTACAACTACTGTTACTACTACAACTACTGTTACTACTACAACTACTGTTACTACTACAACTTCTGTTACTACTACAACTACTGTTACTACTACAACTACTGTTACTACTACAACTTCTGTTACTACTACAACTTCTGTTACTACTACAACTTCTGTTACTACTACAACTACTGTTACTACTACAACTTCTGTTACTACTACATCTTCTGTTACTACTACAACTTCTGTTACTACTACAACTACTGTTACTACTACAACTTCTGTTACTACTACAACTTCTGTTACTACTACAACTTCTGTTACTACTATAACTTCTGTTACTACTACAACTTCTGTTACTACTACAACTACTGTTACTACTACAACTACTGTTACTACTACAACTTCTGTTACTACTACAACTACTGTTATTACTACAACTTCTGTTACTACTACAACTTCTGTTACTACTACAACTTCTGTTACTACTACAACTACTGTTACTACTACAACTACTGTTACTACTACAACTTCTGTTACTACTACAACTACTGTTATTACTACAACTTCTGTTACTACTACAACTACTGTTATTACTACAACTTCTGTTACTACTACAACTTCTGTTACTACTACAACTTCTGTTACTACTACAACTACTGTTACTACTACAACTACTGTTACTACTACAACTTCTGTTACTACTACAACTACTGTTATTACTACAACTTCTGTTACTACTACAACTTCTGTTACTACTACAACTTCTGTTACTACTACAACTTCTGTTACTACTACAACTTCTGTTACTACTACAACTTCTGTTACTACTACAACTACTGTTACTACTACAACTTCTGTTACTACTACAACTTCTGTTACTACTACAACTTCTGTTACTACTACAACTACTGTTACTACTACAACTTCTGTTACTACTACAACTACTGTTACTACTACAACTTCTGTTACTACTACAACTTCTGTTACTACTACAACTACTGTTACTACTACAACTACTGTTACTACTACAACTTCTGTTACTACTACAACTTCTGTTACTACTACAACTTCTGTTACTACTACAACTTCTGTTACTACTACAACTTCTGTTACTACTACAACTTCTGTTACTACTACATCTTCTGTTACTACTACAACTTCTGTTACTACTACAACTTCTGTTACTACTACAACTTCTGTTACTACTACAACTACTGTTACTACTACAACTTCCGTTACTACTACAACTTCTGTTACTACTACAACTTCTGTTACTACTACAACTACTGTTACTACTACAACTTCTGTTACTACTACAACTTCTGTTACTACTACAACTTCTGTTACTACTACATCTTCTGTTACTACTACAACTTCTGTTACTACTACAACTACTGTTACTACTACAACTTCTGTTACTACTACAACTACTGTTACTACTACAACTACTGTTACTACTACAACTACTGTTACTACTACAACTTCTGTTACTACTACAACTTCTGTTACTACTACAACTTCTGTTACTACTACATCTTCTGTTACTACTACAACTTCTGTTACTACTACAACTACTGTTACTACTACAACTTCTGTTACTACTACAACTACTGTTACTACTACAACTACTGTTACTACTACAACTTCTGTTACTACTACAACTTCTGTTACTACTACAACTTCTGTTACTACTACAACTACTGTTACTACTACAACTACTGTTACTACTACAACTACTGTTACTACTACTACGCTACTGTTACTACTACACTACTGTTACTACTACAACTTCTGTTACTACTACATCTTCTGTTACTACTACAACTTCTGTTACTACTACAACTACTGTTACTACTACAACTACTGTTACTACTACAACTTCTGTTACTACTACAACTACTGTTACTACTACAACTTCTGTTACTACTACAACTACTGTTACTACTACAACTTCTGTTACTACTACAACTACTGTTACTACTACAACTACTGTTACTACTACAACTTCTGTTACTACTACATCTTCTGTTACTACTACAACTGTTACTACTACAAACTACTACAACTTCTGTTACTACTACAACTTCTGTTACTACTACAACTTCTGTTACTACTACAACTTCTGTTACTACTACAACTTCTGTTACTACTACAACTTCTGTTACTACTACAACTTCTGTTACTACTACAACTTCTGTTACTACTACAACTTCTGTTACTACTACAACTTCTGTTACTACTACAACTTCTGTTACTACTACAACTTCTGTTACTACTACAACTACTGTTACTACTACAACTACTGTTACTACTACAACTACTGTTACTACTACAACTACTGTTACTACTACAACTTCTGTTACTACTACAACTTCTGTTACTACTACAACTTCTGTTACTACTACAACTTCTGTTACTACTACAACTTCTGTTACTACTACAACTTCTGTTACTACTACAACTTCTGTTACTACTACAACTTCTGTTACTACTACAACTACTGTTACTACTACAACTACTGTTACTACTACAACTGTTACTACTACACTCTTCTGTTACTACTACTGTTACTACTGTTACTACTACAACTTCTGTTACTACTACAACTTCTGTTACTACTACAACTTCTGTTACTACTACAACTTCTGTTACTACTACAACTTCTGTTACTACTACAACTTCTGTTACTACTACAACTTCTGTTACTACTACAACTACTGTTACTACTACAACTACTGTTACTACTACAACTACTGTTACTACTACAACTACTGTTACTACTACAACTACTGTTACTACTACAACTACTGTTACTACTACAACTTCTGTTACTACTACAACTACTGTTACTACTACAACTACTGTTACTACTACAACTTCTGTTACTACTACAACTACTGTTACTACTACAACTACTGTTACTACTACAACTACTGTTACTACTACAACTACTGTTACTACTACAACTTCTGTTACTACTACAACTTCTGTTACTACTACAACTTCTGTTACTACTGTTACTACTACAACTACTGTTACTACTACAACTTCTGTTACTACTACAACTTCTGTTACTACTACAACTACTTTTACTACTACAACTTCTGTTACTACTACAACTACTGTTACTACTACAACTTCTGTTACTACTACAACTTCTGTTACTACTACAACTTCTGTTACTACTACAACTACTGTTACTACTACAACTTCTGTTACTACACTTCTGTTACTACTACTGTTACTACTACAACTACTGTTACTACTACAACTACTGTTACTACTACAACTTCTGTTACTACTACATCTTCTGTTACTACTACAACTTCTGTTACTACTACAACTTCTGTTACTACTACTGTTACTACTACAACTTCTGTTACTACTACAACTTCTGTTACGACTACTGTTACTACTACAACTACTGTTACTACTACAACTACTGTTACTACTACAACTTCTGTTACTACTACATCTTCTGTTACTACTACAACTACTGTTACTACTACAACTACTGTTACTACTACAACTTCTGTTACTACTACATCTTCTGTTACTACTACACTGTTACTACTACAACTTCTGTTACTACTACAACTACTGTTACTACTACAACTTCTGTTACTACTACTACTACTACAACTACTGTTACTACTACAACTACTGTTACTACTACAACTTCTGTTACTACTACAACTTCTGTTACTACTACAACTTCTGTTACTACTACAACTACTGTTACTACTACAACTTCTGTTACTACTACAACTACTGTTACTACTACAACTTCTGTTACTACTACAACTTCTGTTACTACTACAACTTCTGTTACTACTACAACTTCTGTTACTACTACAACTTCTGTTACTACTACAACTTCTGTTACTACTACAACTTCTGTTACTACTACAACTTCTGTTACTACTACAACTTCTGTTACTACTACAACTTCTGTTACTACTACAACTTCTGTTACTACTACAACTTCTGTTACTACTACAACTTCTGTTACTACTACAACTTCTGTTACTACTACAACTACTGTTACTACTACAACTACTGTTACTACTACTGTTACTACTACATCTTCTGTTACTACTACAACTTCTGTTACTACTACAACTTCTGTTACTACTACAACTTCTGTTACTACTACAACTTCTGTTACTACTACAACTTCTGTTACTACTACAACTTCTGTTACTACTACAACTACTGTTACTACTACAACTACTGTTACTACTACAACTTCTGTTACTACTACATCTTCTGTTACTACTACAACTTCTGTTACTACTACAACTTCTGTTACTACTACATCTTCTGTTACTACTACAACTTCTGTTACTACTACAACTTCTGTTACTACTACAACTTCTGTTACTACTACAACTTCTGTTACTACTACAACTTCTGTTACTACTACAACTACTGTTACTACTACAACTTCTGTTACTACTACAACTTCTGTTACTACTACAACTTCTGTTACTACTACAACTACTGTTACTACTACAACTACTGTTACTACTACAACTACTGTTACTACTACAACTACTGTTACTACTACAACTACTGTTACTACTACAACTTCTGTTACTACTACAACTTCTGTTACTACTACAACTACTGTTACTACTACAACTACTGTTACTACTACAACTTCTGTTACTACTACAACTTCTGTTACTACTACAACTTCTGTTACTACTACAACTACTGTTACTACTACAACTTCCGTTACTACTACAACTTCTGTTACTACTACAACTTCTGTTACTACTACATCTTCTGTTACTACTACAACTTCTGTTACTACTACAACTACTGTTACTACTACAACTAGTGTTACTACTACAACTTCTGTTACTACTACCACTTCTGTTACTACTACAACTTCTGTTACTACTACAACTTCTGTTACTACTACAACTTCTGTTACTACTACAACTTCTGTTACTACTACAACTTCTGTTACTACTACAACTTCTGTTACTACTACAACTTCTGTTACTACTACAACTTCTTCTATCATTATTTTTATACTACTACTTCTGTTTATTATTACTACAATTATTATTGATACTATAATTACTACTATAACTACTTATACTACAACAGCTACTACTACTACTACTATTAGTACTTATATTACTACAATACTATTACTACATCTACTATTAATATTATTTCTACTACTTCTTCTATTACTATTTCCACTACCACTTCTATTACTACCACTATTACTACTGGTGGTTAACGCTCTCGCTTCACACGGCGAGGGTCTGGGTTCGATTCCCAGCCAGAGTAGAAACATTGGACGTGTTTCTTTCCACCTGTTGTCTATGTTCCCCATCAGTAAAATGGGTACCTGGGTGTTAGTGGACTGGTGTGGGTCGCATCCTGGGACACTGACCTAAGGAGGCCTGGTCACAGACCGGGCCGCGGGGGCGTTGACCCCCGGAACTCTCTCCATGTAAACTCCATGTAAACTACTACTACTACTATTATTGCTACAAATACTACTCTTAATATTGCACTAATGTTACTATTAATTCTTATATTACTACTACTACTACTACTTATAATACTATCACCACTTATTGCTACTACTATTACAACTACTATTACTACTTATATTAATTCTACTATTATTACTACATATACTATTGCTACTATTACTACAACTACTATTACTACAACAACTACTGTTACTACTACAACTACTGTTACTACTACAACTACTGTTACTACTACAACTTCTGTTACTACTACAACTTCTGTTACTACTACAACTACTGTTACTACTACAACTTCTGTTACTACTACAACTACTGTTACTACTACAACTACTGTTACTACTACAACTACTGTTACTACTACAACTACTGTTACTACTACAACTTCTTTTACTACTACAACTTCTGTTACTACTACAACTACTGTTACTACTACAACTACTGTTACTACTACAACTACTGTTACTACTACAACTTCTGTTACTACTACAACTACTGTTACTACTACAACTACTGTTACTACTACAACTGCTGTTACTACTACAACTTCTGTTACTACTTATTGCTACTACTATTACAACTACTATTACTACTTATATTAATTCTACTATTATTACTACATATACTATTGCTACTATTACTACAACTACTATTACTACAACAACTATTATTGCTACAACTACTACTATTGCTGCTTCTACTGTTACTTGTAATACTATTGCTACTGCTATTACTATTATCACTACTAGAAGTACACTTTATCTGTGTATAGCTTTCTACACACCTAATTACACTTTTCCTCAGTTCAAAATATTTTTTTGTTTTCTGTCACTTTAAATTTTCTCCGTTCAAATCCATCTTCTTTTTTTCTTGTATACTTGTCTGTTCTTATTTCTGTTTTACCTCTTTTTAAAGAGGATTTTTGGTCTCCTGGAACTTTTTGGTTAATCCTTCCATCATTATATATCATTCGTTTCTTTGGTTCAGAAACTCTGTCATCTTGATATAGTTTCCCTTGGATTATTATCACATTCTCTTCTATGTTCCTTCCTAGTTTTAATTCCCAGCTGAACTTCGTAGTAAAATTTCTCATCTGTCTCCTTTCAATATACAGTTCATGTACAGTACATGTACAGTACATGTACAGTACATGTACAGTCCATGTACAGTACATGTACTGGTATAATTTGGCTTTACAGTCTCTGAAAATTTTGCTCTCAGCGTGTACTAAACCAAGTAACATTTAATTACTTAATTCACAGTTTATGAAAGTGATAAGATGTTGTGTTATTGTATACAGGTTGTATATCAGAGGAAGAACTTGTACAAGACGGAGCCAGCGTATCGTATATCAGGGAAGGAGATTGATATTCAGTGGGAAATCCTCACTAACGGCCCCGTTCAAGGTGGGTACTTGTTTGATCACTTCCGTATTTATAATCTGATAATTAATGTAGCTAGTCACTCTTAAAATTTTGTGTGCCGTCCGTGTCCCATTTATGGATGTGAAACAATTTCTATCATCTGAATTACAGTATTAAAAAGTAGAGGAAAATATCCACTGTCTATACTTCACTGCTTCATACACATTCTTTCAGCCACTGAGTCAAAGCCTAACCATTCTTTACAAAACATACTTAATAAATATATAACATCCTTTACAAAAAAATATTCTGAAAATCTCTATCGTCTGTACAGTGTCAAGTATGTTGGGTACAGTACGAAGAAAGATTGAAGTCCCATAAGTTACATTCTCATGTAAGAGGAAGAATGACATGACTGATGTTTCTACGTGGAAGATGGGTATTGAGAGAGGAGATATAAATAAAGTCCTGAGGATATTCCTCCAGGAGAGAACCCGCAATAATGGATTCAGATTAGATGAGTTTAGATTTAAAAAGAATATGGGAAATTATTGGTTTGGAAATCGGGTAGCCGATGACTGGAACAGTCTGCCTGGTAGTTACTGAAGCTAAAACCCTGGGTAACTTCAAATTTAGGTTGGATAATACATAAGTAAAAACTGCCACATATCAATACCTTTCCTTCAGAGGGCCGGCACTGTACTTCCCACCTTCAGGATTCAAGTCTAGCTAATAGGTTTCCCTGAACCCCTTTGTAAATGTTTCTTTGCTCACACTCCAGTAGCATGTCAAGTCATAAAAACCATGCATCTCCACTCACTCCTAACATGTTCACGTAAGCTTGCTATACGTCCAAGCCCCCCACACACAAAACCTTCTTTACCCCCTCCCTTCAACCTTTCCTAGGACCACCCCTATCTCACCTTCCTTCCACTATGGATTTATATGAACTCTAAGTCATTCTATTTGGTTCCATTCTCTTCAAATGTCTGAACCACCTCAACAACCCCTCCTGAGCCCTCTGGATAATGTTTCGAAAAACCCCGCACCTCCTTCTAGTCTCCAAATTACCGATTCTCTGCATTATATTCACACCACACATTGCCCTCAGACACGACATCTCCACTGCCTCCAGCCTTCTCCTTGTTGCAACATTCACCACCCAGGTTTCACACATATATAAGAACGATGGTATCAATATACTCACATACATTCCTCTCTTTGTTTCCATGAATAATGTTTTTTGTAGATGAATGGCTCAAAGAACCGACATGTTGTTAAATTAGACACATGTGCAACTTTTGGGTATCTTTATGGAGGAAACGTTTCGCCACACAGTGGCTTCATCAGTCCAAGGATAAACTTGAAGAACAGGAGGAGAATGCTGCACTTCTCCTGCCATACGGTTTATAAGCTGCTTCTCCGCTCCTATGCCGTATTCTATTCAAGATTGATGGACTGACCACATCGACTCAAGGCTGAGGGACTGAATACCTCATTCTCCTCCTGTTCTTCAAGTTTATCCTTTGTATGGACTGATGAAGCCACTGTGTGGCGAAACATTTCCTCAATAAAGATACCCAAAAGTTGCACAAGTGTCTAATTTAACAATAATGTTTTTTGTCTTTGCAGACTATTCAGTGCTCTACTCACCTTTTCCCCTCATCAATTCTATGATTCACCTCGTCTTTCAAAGACCCATCTACTGACACGTTCACTCCCAAATATCTGAATACATCCACTTCCCCAATACTCCCCCCACTCCAATCTGATGCCTAATTCTTCATTACCTAATTTTATTATCCTTACCATCTTGCACTTTCCTACGTTCACTTTTAATTTCCTTCTTTTACATACCATACCAAACTCGTCCACCAACCTCTGCAACTTCTCATGAGAATCTCCCATAAGTGCAGTGTCATCAGCAAAAAGCAAGTCCGACAACTTCCACTTTGCGTTAGATTCTTTATTTCTTAATCCCACACCTCTTGCCAATATCTGAGCATTCTTACATCCCCATCTGTAAATACATTGAACAACTATGGTGACATAACGCATCCTGGTCTAAGGTCTATTTTACTGGGGAGTAATCTCCCTCTCTCCTACATTTTCTAACCTAAGCCTCACCCTCCTCGTAAAAACTCTTATCTGCTTTCAGTAATCTACCACCTATTTCATACCTTCGCAACATTTGCCACTTTGTCCCCCTATCCACCTTATCATATGCCTTTTCCATGTTCATAAATGCAACGAAAACCTTTTTACTACTATTTAAATACTGTTCACTTACATATGTTTTACTGTAAACACCTGGTCTACACACCCTCTACCCACTCTAAAGCCTCTTTCTTCATCTGCTATTTTGCTCTCATTCTTACTCTTAATTCTTCTAATAATAACTACCATACACTTTACCATGTATTCTCAAATGAGTATACATGCTTGTTCTCTGCCAATCTCTAAATACCTTCCCCTCTTCCATACATCTATTAAATTAAAGGACCAACATTTCGAGAACTATATCCCCATCTGCTTTTCACATTTCTGTCTTTATCCAATCATTCCTAGGTGCTTTACCCTTTTCATTCTACCCACTCCCTCATGCATCTTCCCCTTACTCACAACTGACTCTTCCTCACTCCTACAAGATGTTATACCTCCCTGCCCAATGCACGGAATCACACCTTCCCTATCTTCATCAACATTTAACAAATTGTAATAATGTTGGTAGAATTACCGACAATATGTAAAGTAAAAGGACACAAGTGCAACTAATGTGACATTTTATTGTGGCAACGTTTCGCTCTCCAGGAGCTTTATCAAGCCGATACAAACAGTATATGGACATAGAGGGTATATAAAGGCTCAGAGTGAGGTGCAATACTAGTGGTAGTAGTAGTAGTGACAAAAGTTGTAGTAGTAGTAGTAATACAATATGGTAGAGCAATTAATTCGTACATGAGTAAAAGGATATAAAAGCTATTACTTGGGTAACATAAGTTGAGATGTATGAAGTGTGGGGGGATGTGTTGCCAGGGATGGGATTTAGTGATTATTCTTACTGCGGCTTTTTGTTGGGTTATTATTGGCTTTAGGTGTGTTGCTGCAGTTGATCCCCAAGCACAAATAGCATAGGTGAGGTATGGATATATAAGTGAATGGTATAGTGTGAGAAGGGCAGTTTGCGGCACGTAGTATCGTATCTCGGAGAGGATCCCAACCGTTTTGGATACTTTTTTTGTTATGTGTTGGACATGGGTGCTGAAATTTAGGTTGTTGTCGAGGTATAGGCCAAGGAATTTGCCCTCATTATGTCTGGCAATTACAGTGTTGTCGATCTTAATGTTAAAGGTTTTTAACATTATCAAGGACTGTAATAATGAACTTTGTATTTTATTTCTGTGAAAATTAAAAAAAAAATCGTTCACTACCAATAAACAAACTCATCAATCAGCTCCGTTTAATTAATATAAATTATTTGGCTAATCAGTTGTCATGACTGAGTCTGGTTATGACTACAATTAATGACACACTACCTGATGAATTACTTATTAACGTTATACATAACTAAATGTTTGTTGTACTAAGGTTTTCTTGAACAATTATAATATGGAAGTTTTAGATCAATTTCCTACTAGAATGAAAATACACGTAATATGTACCTGCAAGTTGCAAAAATACACGTAATATGTACCTGCAAGTTGCAAAAATACACGTAATATGTACCTGCAAGTTGCAAAAATACACGAAGGTTCCCTATTTTGATTGAATAATTACAGTTTAAAAATAAAAATAATAAATTTTACCTTCTGAAACGAGATCTGGCAGTAGTTCACTAGTTTAAGTAATGTGGATAATTTCAGTACTCATAAGAATGCTACCAACCTGCAAGTTTACCTTGGAAGTTAGTTAAGCACTGAGGGGAAGTGCTTGATTGTCTAATGTGCTTTCAGGGTCGCTTTTCTCAACGGTACTGACTGTTTAATTTATTAAAATATGGGATGAAAGTGATTAATTTAGCATTTTCTCAGCAGTTTTTAGGTTGGTTCTGATGGTTGAATTGGGAATTTCTTTGTTCCATTACATAGTTGATTTATCAGCAAAAGTGACCCAAAATGGACGTCACCTTCGCTTCACCTCCCCACCATTACATCCCCTGACATATACCTGGTTTAACTAATGCATCAACAACTACTGTGGCCGCCCAACATGCTGGGGAAGGATCTTCTAAACGAGAGTTAGGAAAAACGTCGATTTTAGTGGAGTGACGATGTATTGACAATGTAGAACAACTTGAGCACAAGTCTGGGGACGTTAATAATGGAGAGAGACAAGTATGTTTTAGTAATTGGATTTTTTTTTTTTTTTTTTTTTTTTTTTTGCGACTCTGATTTGAAAAGGAGATTATTGAATTTAGTTTAAAATAAGTTAAAGAACCAAATTTTGTACTGTTAACAGGTAAACTCCAGGATTAAAGTATTGTTTCTTGCTATAATTTGATAGCACTCAAGCCACACTAGGGAAGTAGATAGATTTCAGTCTATTTAATGGTTACCCAGCAGTTAGTTCTTGAAGAAGCTATTACTAGATCCATATAGCCTTCTGCTGACCTTCAAATTGACCTTAATAAATTGCCATTAATGCCGAAATCACAACTGCAAGACGACATAAGTCATAAATCAATTTTTAATAACCGACGCTGCTAACAGGAATCAAGAATCCTGGGTTGTGTGTAGTTTTGGTTGCCGGAAAGCGACCTTAAGAAGTAGTAACAGTAGTAGTAGTAGTCGTAGTGGTGGTAGACGTAGTAGTAGTAGTAATAGTAGCAGTAGTTGAGAGTAGTAGTAGTGGTGAATGTAACTTATGGTTGCTATATGACGCCTGGGATCATTGTCTTGAGGTGAGGTAAGACTCGTCAGGAAACAGGACAAGTGTTTCCTGACGCTGCTCTTAGTTATATGATGATCCGCCGCTGGAGCTTTTGGTCATCTGACCAAGGCCTTCCGCTGGCTTACGACCCACCCTTTTAAAAATTAAGGTAATAACCATTTAGAAAATTCTTCAGAGACTATGAAACTGCCTCTTTTCCGTTTAATAGTGTTTGAAATAGCGATTAAGGATCAATGTTACCTATATATATCTTGTGAGTTCCTTCATTGTAACAGCTCAACAAAGATCCCGGAAAGGAAAACATTGCAACAATAAAATGCTACATTAGTTACATGAGATCATTTGCATAATATATTGTGGGTAATTCTAGAAACATTATTAAAATATTATATTGTATGAAGCATAAACAAAACTTCAAGTATCATTCTCTTTCCTCAGCCTTAATTTTCCATATTTCATCTGCAGACTCAGAAAAGTGTACTTTAAACAGCCTTAAAAAAAAGTCAAAAGACTTAGATGTGTAGACCAGAATATATTCGGTCTGAGGCCTAAGTTTCAGAAAGAGTCAAATTTTCATCACCTAACTGGCGGTGTTTATGTGTAAACGTTTTTTTAATTGGTTACTAATTAATGGTTAAAGAATATTATATATATCTTCCCATAGTATTTGTATATTATTTAAGTGATTATTTAGGTTACTGTCTGTAGAGTTTATTACTTAAAATTATGAATAACCTGTGTGTGTGTGTGTGTGTGTGTGTGTGTGTGTGTGTGTGTGTGTGTGTACTCACCTATTTGTGGTTGCAGGGGTCGATTCACAGCTCCTGGCCCCGCCTCTTCGCTGATTGCTATTAGGTCCTCTCTCTCCCTGCTCCATGAGCTCTATCATACCTCGCCTTAAAACTATGTATGGTTTCCGCCTCCACTACTTCACTTTCTAGGCTATTCCACGGCCTGACTACTCTATGACTGAAGAAATACTTCCTAACATCCCTTTGATTCATCTGAGTCTTCAACTTCCAATTGTGACCTCTTGTGTCTGTGTCCCATCTCTGGAACATCCCGTCTTTGTCCACCTTGTCTATTCCGCGCAGTATTTTATATGTCGTTATCATGTCTCCCCTGACCCTCCTGTCCTCCAGTGTCGTCAGGCCGATTTCCCTCAACCTTTCTTCGTAGGACAATCCCCGTAGCTCTGGGACTAGTCTTGTTGCAAACCTTTGCACTTTCTCTAATTTCTTGACATGCTTGACTAGGTGTGGATTCCAAACTGGTGCTGCATACTCCAGTATGGGCCTGACGTAAATGGTATACAGAGTCTTGAACGAATCCTTGCTGAGGTATCGGAACGCTATCCGTAGGTTTGCCAGGAGCCCGTATGCTGCAGCAGTTATCTGATTGATGTGCGCCTCAGGAGATATGCTCGGTGTTATACTCACCCCCAGATATTTTTCCTTGAGTGAAGTTTGCAGTCTTTGGCCATCTAAACTATATTGTGTCTGCGGTCTTCTTTGCCCTTCCCCAATCTTCATGACTTTGCATTTGGCAGGGTTAAACTCAAGGAGCCAGTTACTGGACCAGGCTTGTAGCCTGTCCAGGTCTCTTGGTAATCCTGCCTGATCCTCATCCGATTTGATTCTTCTCATTAACTGCACATCATCTGCAAACAAGGACACTTCTGAGTCTATCCCTTCCGTTATGTCGTTCACATATACCAAGAACAGCACAGGTCCTAGGACTGACCCCTGTGGAACCCCGCTTGTCACAGGCGCCCACTCTGACACCTCGTCACGTACCATGACTCGTTGTTGCCTCCTTATCAGGTATTCTCTGATCCATTGCAGTGAATTTCCTGTTATGTGTGCCTGATCCTCTAGCTTTTGCAGTAACCTCTTGTGAGGAACTGTGTCGAAGGCCTTCTTACAGTCCAAAAAAATGCAGTCGATCCACCCCTCTCTCTCTTGTCTTACTTCTGTCACCTTATCAAAAAACTCGAGTAGGTTTGTGACACAGGATTTTCCTTCCCTGAAACCGTGCTGGTTGTCAATTATACACTTGTTTCTTTCCAGGTGCTCCACCACTCTCCTCCTGATGATCTTCTCCATGACCTTGCATACTATACACGTTAGTGATACAGGTCTGTAGTTTAGTGCCTCATGTCTGTCTCCCTTTTTAAAAATTGGGACTACATTTGCCATCTTCCATACCTCGGGGAGTTGCCCAGTTTCAAATGATGTGTTGAAGATCTTTGTTAATGATACACACAATATCTCTGCTCCCTCTTTAAGGACCCACGGAGAGATGTTGTCTGGTCCCACCGCCTTTGAGGTGTCAAGTTCGCACAGCAGCTTCTTCACCTCCTCCTTGGTTATATGTATTTCATCCAGCACTTGCTGGTGCCCCCCCCCCCCCGGTTCTGATTTCCTGGAGTCCTACTGGTTTCCACTGTAAA